>NC_038248.2:32905591-33205591 GCF_000004515.6 Glycine max | reverse complement strand
TGCTTCGAACCTTAGGATAGAAGACTACTATAGCTAGTTTTAAGCTTTGATTTTGTGCTTTGCAATGTTACTATTAGGATAATATTTAGATGCTATGTTGTTAGGGGTTTATTTTTGCACATAATGTACATGCTTTTGATTAGGTTTTGAGGCCTAATAGAGGCCTAAGGTAGGGGGCTGAAAAGCCCAAGTTTTTCTGGATTTTTTTATGCTCTCGCTAAGCGCGCCTGTGCGCTAAGCGAGTTCATCAATTTCTATTGATTTTCTGGGTTTTTGGATGAACTCGCTTAGCCAGCGCTGTCCTACTAAGCGTGTTCATCATTTTTGTTCATATGTTTGAATACTCGTATGAACTCGCTAAGCCATAGCACCTTGGGCTTAGCGAGTATTTAAATTTCCAGTTTTTATTTTCAGCTTGTATGAACTCACTAAGCCGACATGCTGCGCTTAGTGAGTTAGTTTGTTAGGACAAACTCTTAGAGTCTTTTTGTCTTCTATTGGTGGCTAAGCAAGTCCTCTCGCTAAGCCACTCAGCCCTGTTGGTTGAATAAGCCTCGGATGAGTGAGTCAATCTCGCTAAGCTCAAGGCATTTGTGTTTTCTGTGATTTTGTTCATCTACTAAGCGAGCACCGCACGCTAAGCGTAATTTCTTCTCTGTTTTGTTTTATTTTGGAATTGGGCTTAGTGAGTCTTCTCACTAAGCCAATTAAGTTCCAGTAGTGTATTTGGGCTAAGCGCCTGTTGGCTCTAAGCCTGTTTAGTGTGTCACGCTAAGCGAGCTTGTCTCGCTAAGTGCAATTAGCTCTCTATTAGAGGATAAGGCTTAGCGAGCCATGCTCGCTTAGCCATTGTGCTGTTTTAGCTAAGCGAGTGTGTCTCGCTTAGCCAGAGTCTTTGTTTTGGTGTTGTCGCGCTAAACGCGCGCTGTGCGCTAAGCGAGTGTTGTTATTTTCATAAGGTGCGCTAAGCGAGTCAGTCTCGCTAAGCGCCCAGTCTATTTTTCAATTTTATTTTTCTGTTTTCAGTTGAAATAAAAACCTGTCAAACTTGATTCTTGTGTTCATTTTTTATGCAGATGGCCTCTAGGAAGAGGAAATCCACATCATCCCGGCCTCAGGAGCCCTATGACACTACCAAATTCACTTCTGAGGGGGCCTGAGAACGTTATTCTCAGAACATTCACTCCCGGAACATCCTTCCAGAGAGGAATGTTAATCTTTTCGTCACAGAATACAACGAATTCCGTCGGGAGCTGATCAGGCGGAACTGGCACAAGGCCTTGACCCAGTTCATGGATGGGCACATTGATGTGGCCCTGGTCAAGGAGTTTTACTCGAACCTATATGATCCAGAAGATAAATCACCAAACCAGGTTCGAGTCAAAGGGTGGCTAATTAAGTTCGATGCGGAATCACTGAATGCCTTTCTGGAGATGCCGCCTGTCATTCAGCCAGGGGAGCAATACCCCTCTTATTCTATTTTTTGTAGGTCACGCACGGATCCTCAGGAGCTTGCCTCTAAGCTTTGTATTCCAGGACAAGGATTTGTTCTTAATGCTGAAGGAGTGCCTTGCAAGCTCCTGAGGAAGGATCTAACTACCTTGGCCCAGACATGGAGTGTGCTCTCATACTCCAACCTCGCCCCCACCTCTCTCACGTCCAATCTTAATATGGATAAGGCAAGGTTAGTCTATGGGCTGGTTATGAAGATGGACATGGATGTAGGCTTCCTCATTTCACATCAGATTTCTCAGATGGCCCAATCCAACTCCTCGAGGATCTGATTAAGAAGAACTGCTGGAACCTAGACGATCCCATGATCGAATTTCTAGGGACCCGCAAGGCACGGGCTCGAGGATCTGAGGGTCCATCTTCAGCTGCTCCTCTTGCTCCTGCTTCCTCTACACCTGCTCCTTCTCCGGCTTCATCCCCCTCTACTTCAGCACCACCACTTCCTCTTGCTCCTTCTTCAGTTCAGACCGGCACCTCTGCTCCACCATCTTCAGCTCCAGCATAGTGCCGATGCTCCAAGGTCACAGTTCCTATGTTGCAGAACATCCACCGTGGCTTATGCCTGGTGATGTAGAGTATGCATGACTCGGCTCAGCATCGGCCTATTATCAGTATGGATGAGTTCATGGCACAGGTGGCCTGGCCAGGTGTCTAGCCTTCTACTTTGGGGGGAGGTGAGGCTTCCGCAGCCCAAGAGCCTCAGCCACAGCAGGAGGTACCTCGCGAGGCCACTCCAGAGGCTACTCCACGGACTTCACCAGTTTTGGAGGTCTCTAGGGAGGAGGATGGCACTGCTGATGCGGATTATGCAGCTGATATGACCGCAGTGCAAAGCACTTGGGATCCTTGGCCTGTTACAATTAGGAGACACCCTAGCCAGCCCAGGATGCTCCCTCCTCACCTCATGGCGAGCCAGCTTCAACCCAGGATGAGCCCACTGCTGCACAAGAGGAGCCATGACAGAACTTTTATTTATTTTTCCTGCTTTAGATACATTTTATTTTCAGTTTCAGTTTTATAATTCAATTTATTTAGTTAGAAAATTTTGAAAGCTTGTGAACAGTTTGCATTTTGATTGTTATTGCAGTGGTTTGATTTGATTGAAAATCTTGTGTTTGTTGAATGAATTGGATTGATAAGTGGCATGAATTGAGTGAATAATAATGCGTAGATCATATGCTTTGAATAAGTATTCAGTAATTAGAAGAGAAAAAACATGGATTAGATACATGGTTGAAAATGTTAGTTGGTTTGACAGATTGATTATGAAGGTAATCATTAGCCACAACCCGGTGAGTGTGTGATCTTTAATTGTGAGAGAACGACTAATATTGAGTACCGATTTTTGCATGAATATATAATTACTGAATGAATGCATGAGTTTGAAGATGATGAAGGCCATGATTGACTGAGATAGCTACTTAGCCAAAAAGCTTACCTTGTGCATGAATTAATTATCCCTTGCACCCATGTTGAGCTGAAAATTTGATTGATTGACTTGAACCCTGAGCTTGTAAATTATAATCTCCATCTACCTTGTCTTAGGTTGTAGGAGAGCATCATAGTTCAAGGCAAATTTGTCCCAAATTTGGAGGAGTTTATTGGGTGACAGCAATTGTGGTAAAAAGATGACAGAACACATAGAAAAATCAATAAGTAGCAAGTAAAAGCTGCTAAAATAAAGGCTAAGTTTGTGCTGTTGTCAAAGCTATGTGTTGTAAATATTGAAAGGCAAGTAATAAAAGCTGGAATAAAAGAGAAAAGGGTTGATATAAGGATGAATGCTCTCCTAGAACTTAAGACTTTTGCATCCCAGAAAAACCATGATTTGTTTGCAGCCCAGCCTCATTACAAGCCGAGAAAAGTCCTTCGGATTCAATTTTGTGTGTTTGTGACTGTATGGCATGAGATGAATTGCAAAGATGGAGACTTGTGTTGGTTGTTGATTGAGAAATAGCCTTAAACACTTGTGCTTGAGAGAAACAATGACCGTGAGCCATTGGCTTGATGATCCTTCCTTGATATCTGTCTTGCTTACTAACTTATTTCACTTAAGTGCCTAATTATCATGTTCATATCTTTGAAAAACTGCATATCTTGTGAAAAGCTGTTGGTTGAAGCATTGTATGCCACTTGTGTCATGTTATTGAATGCTTGGAAACAAACATAATTTTGAATAACCACTGTGATTTTGTCACTTGAGGACAAGTGAACTGTTCTTTCTTTGCTTGAGGACAAGCAAAACTGTAAATTTGGGGGAGTTTGTTAGTCGTCATTTACGACTAACTTTTGTATAGAAAAATGTTATAAAATGTTTGTCTTTTCCCCAATTTATGGTTCTTTTTGTAGATTTGTACTTATTTTTAGGTTTAGTTTAGTTTTGTTCAATAGAAATGCCCAACATTGTGAATTTAATGTGTTTCAACTTCAATTTCAGGTAAAAAGGATGAAATTTGTGAAGGCTAGCAGCTGGTGTCTCGCCAAGTGAGGCTTGTGCGCTTAGCGAGAGTCATGCACTAAGCGAGGCACTCAGCCCGCTTAGCGAGTTGGGAGAATCTGAAGGAGAATCTGAGAAGCTTCTGCGCACTCAATGCATCATTAGCTCGCTCAGCGAGATGTTTGTCTCTTCCTGCGCTAAGCGCGCCCAGCTCGCTCAGCGAATGTTCACTTACTTGCGCTAAGCGCGAAAATGGCGTTAAGCGTGCCTTTGAGGTCAAAAAGTCCTTTTTAAGCCTGAAATGAAGAGAAAAAAGAGAGCTTGGCGGAGAATAGTGAAAAACAGAGAATAGAGGCGCAGAACAGAGCAAGGGAGCAAAAACCTTAGCTTTTAGGTAGATTCTAGGTTTTTGAGTGATTTTTTGGTCCTTAGAGGTGGAGGAGACATCCTGCCCACGGTGTATCTGTGAGTTGCTCTCAAACCCCTTCTCATGCTTGTAAAAGGTGTTTCCTTGTGATGGAAGGCTAAACCCATTGTTGCGGAATTCTGCTGAGTACTTGATGTAAACTCTTATCCTATCTATTTAAAGTTATTTTATGTGTTCATTGTTTCTATCTGTGCTTTATTATCGCATGCTTGTGGCTTGATCACCCATTTGTATGTGTTGTTAGGAGCTTTAGCATTGGAAAATATGCTGCATCCTTAGAACTGGATAGGACAGGGCTAAGTTATCGTATGTCTGGACACGGAGTGCGGTAATTTAGTTTTTATTATGCTGTAGTCGTAACGTTATTCAATTAGGTTAAGTTCAATAAGAGACATATGAGAACAAAGCTTAATTTGAATTAGTCCAAACTCACGAGACATCGGTGTTTGGTATTTTAGCCCTCAGCATAGAACACAAAAATAACCTTAAATAGAGAAATACTTTTAATTGCATCAAGTATCTCAGTAGGAGGATCCAACGCTTTTACATATCTGTTTTCACATCCACTTGCTCATATTTATTGTTTTCAATTAGAATAGAAATCACTTTTGTTTTTAATTCATGATAATCAATTCTTTGCACATATGTCTGCCTATCGAATGATGCTTTGCCAAATAAAACAAGTTCCTTGAGTTCGATACTCGGCTCTTACCATTTTATTATTACTTGCACGACTCGGTACACCTGTCGGTTAGATTTCACATCACCAATTTTAACAAATAGTACAGGGGCGAAACAATTACTATTGAGTGTTAAATAGTTGCTTGTTTTGTTGAGAATTTTAATTCAGTTTCATTCTCAATTGTTGCAACTTCAAAGTTTCATTCCAAAATTATATACTTCAATATTAAAAGCATTTAAAAAAAAAGAAAAAAGATTTGCAGTAAAAGAAGTTAAAAAAAAGTACATCAATTGTGTTCATTAAATTCATTGCACCCCACTTGTTTGATTAAATTCCTAAGTTAGTGAAATTGTTCTTTACTACTTCTTTGCATTTGTTGGTGCTAGATTTTTGTTTAATCTCTGTGATTGCTACCTTTAAAAGTGCTTGATTATAGTTGTTGGTTCAAGTAAGAACTTTAAGTGAGGGAAAGAATGGTAAAAGGAAAAGAGTGAAACATTATAGAAAAAACCATAAAAGAGAGCACTATACACGAGTGGGACATCTTTAAGTATAAACATGTGAGAAGAGTGGTGAGGTCCAATTACTTCATTTTTTTTGTCCTTTACTTGAAATATGACAGGTACAAGTGGTGATGGTACCCCTCCTCCAAGGGGAGACAATAGATTGTTGATTCATGCCATTACAACCCAAATGTGAAGAATGTTGGCAGAACATACAGAGGAGCTGTATGGGAGAATTGAACAACTAGAAAATCAAGGAAATGGTGATGATGGTGGAGATAGAAGGAGGAGATGGAGAAATAATGAGGGTGATACTAGAAAGGACATAATTAAAGGAGTAAAGTTGTACATACCCCATTTTCAAGGAAAGAGTGATCTAGAAGCATAATTAGAGTAGGAAATGAAAATTGAGCAACTATTTGCATGCCACAATTACACCGAGGATAAAAAGATGAAGGTGGCAGCCATGGAATTCACTGACTATGCTCTCATCTGGTGGAACCAATTACAGATGGAAAGGGCAAGATATGAAGAACCCTTAGTGGATAGTTGGGAAGAAATGAAGAGGTTGATGAGAAGAATATTTGTTCCTTCTCATTATCAAAGAGACATTCATAACAAGCTACAAAGACTCACACAAGGTAGTAGAAGTGTTGATGAGTATTACAAGAAGATGGAGGTTTCCATGATTAGAGCTAATGTTATGGAGGATCGAGAGGCTACTATGGCTTGTTTCCTACATGAGCTAAATAGTGATATTAGGGATGTTGTGGAGTTGCAAAATTATGTGGAGTTGGAAGACTTAGTACATCAAGCTTCTAAGGTGGAACAACAATTGAAGAGAAAGAGTGCCATGAGGAGGAGTTCATTTAATTTTCACTTTCCTGGTTGGAAGGATAGAAATAAGAAGGAAGGAGGGTCATCAACAAATAATCCCAATGTTACAGCTCAAAGAAATCAAAATAAGTCTGATGAGGCACTCAAGAAAGCAAGGAGTAGTGAGATTAAGTGCTTCAAGTGTTTGGGAAGAGGTCACATAGCTTCTCAATGTCCAACTAAGAAGACTATGTTACTTAAGAAGGATGGAGAAATAATTAGTGAATCTTCTTCAGAATCTGCCCCATCTAGCGATGAAGAGGAGTATGAAGAGAAAAAAGAGTTAGGAGGAGATTTGTTCATGATTAGAAGGATGTTGGGTAGTCAAGCAGTTGAATTGGATGACTGTCAAAACAACATATTTTTCATGCGAGGTGCCTTATCCAAGGGAAGTTATGCTTTTTGATTATTGATAGTGGGAGTTGCACTAATATGGCTAGTGCAAGGTTGGTTTCAAAAATGAATTTGGAGACTAAGCCACACCCGTGACTGTACAAACTTCAATGGCTTAGTGAAGATGGTGAGATGACTTTGAATAGGCAAGTTGAAGTGGGCTTCTCCATAGGGAAATATGAAGATTCTGTTTTGTGTGATGTGGTGCCTATGGAGGCTTGTCATTTGCTTCTTGGGAGACCTTGGTAGTATGATAAGAGAGTCATGCATGAT
This sequence comes from Glycine max, assembly GCF_000004515.6. Classification (NCBI taxonomy): domain Eukaryota; kingdom Viridiplantae; phylum Streptophyta; class Magnoliopsida; order Fabales; family Fabaceae; genus Glycine; species Glycine max. The sequence goes on along the minus strand of NC_038248.2, from coordinate 33,198,488 downwards.
GGTTTCACCAGTAAGTTCACTTTTGTGCATAAAGATCGCAAAACCAATCTTGCGCTATTGGCTCCAAGAGAAGTTAGTGAGGATCAATTAAAAATGAGAAAGAAAAGAAAATAGAGAGAAAAGAGAAAAGAAAAAGGGTGCTAAAGAGAAAGAGAGAAAAGAATTAAATCTGTTTATAAAAGAAAAAGAAGTGAAAAGAGCTATGCAATTGAGAAAGCCAATACTCTTACTTTTGAGTAAATAGTGTAATTAAAAGGGCGTATGTCCTACTAACTCTCTTCCAAAAGAGGTTTCTTCTTTGTTGTAGAATTTTGAAGATGTCTTTCCCAAAGAAGTGCCTCAAGGTCTACCCCCTCTTAGGGGCATTGAGCATCAAATTGATCTCATTCTAGGAGCTTCAATGCCTAATAGGCCAGCCTATCAGAGCAGTCCCCAAGAAACCAAGGAGATTCAAAATCAAATTGAAGACTTGATGCAAAAGAAGTGGGTTAAAGAAAGCTTGAGTCTGTGTGTAGTTCCAGTCATTCTAGTCCCTAAGAAAGATGTGGAGGACGTGCACTGATTGCAGAGTCATCAATAACATCACGGTAAAGTATAGACATCCCATTCCTAGGTTAAATGACTTGTTGGATGAATTGTATGGTGCTTGCGTCTTCTCTAAAATTGACTTGAAAAGTGGATATCATCAAATTAGGATTAGAGAAGGAGATGAGTGGAAAACAACCTTTAAAACTAAATATGGGTTGTATGAATGGTTGGTTATGCCCTTCGGGTTAACCAATGCTCCTAGTAACTTCATGAGATTAATGAATCATGTTTTGAGGAAATTTATAGGAAAGTTTGTTGCGGTCTATTTTGATGATATTCTTATTTATAGCAAAATCTTATGATGATCATGTTGTGCATTTGAGGTGTGTTTTGGAAGCACTTAGGTGTGAGAAATTGTATGCTAACGTGGAAAAATGTGTGTTCTGTATGGACCATGTTGTTTTTCTTGGATTTATTGTTAGCTCATAGGGAGTGCAGGTTGATCCAGAGAAGGTGAAAGCCATTCAAGATTGGCCAACCCCCAAAAATATAAGTGAGGTAAGGAGTTTTCATGGCCTAGCAAGTTTTTATAGGAGGTTTGTTAGAGATTTTAACACTTTGGTTGCACCTCTAAATGAAATTGTTAAGAAAAATGTTATTTTTGAATGGGGGGATCAACAAGAGAAGGCTTTTATTGCTTTGAAAGAAAAGTTAACCAATGCTTATGTTCTTGCTTTGCCTAATTTTGCTAAATCCTTTGAGCTTGAATGTAATCCATCTGGGGGCATAGGGATTGTGTTGATGCAAGAGGGGCATCCCATTGCATATTTTAGTGAGAAACTGACCGGGGTTGCTCTTAGCTATTCTACATATGATAAGGAATTGTATGCCTTAATTAGAGCTTTGCAGACTTTGTAGTATTATCTCTTGCCCAAGGAATTTGTTATTCACAGTGATCATGAGTCTTTGAAAAACTTGAAAGCACAAGGAAAGTTGAATAAGAGGCATGCCAAGTGGGTGAAATTTCTTGAACAATTCCTCTATGTAATCAGGCACAAGAAAGGTAAGAATAATGTGACCACTGATGCACTATCCCGTAGGTATGCATTATTGTCTACCCTTGAAACTAAGTTTCTTGGTTTTGAGTGCATTAAGGAATTGTATGACCATGATGCTGACTTCTCTAAAATATATCAAACATGTTCTCATACTGCACCTTAAGGGTATTTTAGGCATGATGAGTATTTGTTAAGGGACATGAGACTTTGTGTGCCTAAGGGTTCAGTTAGGGACTTGCTTATTAGAGAGCCACATGAAGGTGTTTAATGGGACACTTTGGGGTACAAAAGACATATGACACCTTACATGAGCATTTCTATTGGCCTCACATGAAGCATGATATGCATAAGTTTTGTGATAAATGTCTTGTTTGCAAGAAAGCTAAATCCAAGGTCATGTCACATGGTTTGTATACTCCATTGCCAGTTCTTGAACATCCTTGGATTGACATTTCAATGGATTTTGTTCTAGGTTTGCCTCGGTCCAAGGGAGGAAAGGACTCGATTTTGTGGTGGTTGGCAGGTTTTCTAAGATGGCCCACTTCATAGAATGTAAGAAGGTAGATGACGCTTGTCACGTTGCTGATTTGTTCTTCAAAGAGGTGGTAAGATTACATGGTTTACCTAGGAGTATTGTAAGTGATCGAGATTCCAAATTTCTTAGTCATTTTTGGCGGACTTTGTGGGGTAAGATTAGAGCTAAATTGTTGTTTTCAACTACATGTCATCCCCAAACCAATGGACAAACTGGGGTGGTCAATAAAACTCTTTCTACTCTTCTTAGAGCTATCATTAAGAAAAATCTTAGGACTTGGGAAGAGTGTTTACCACATGTTAAAATATGTCCCCTTTCTATACTCTTCAGAATATCCCCTTTCACCTCGATTTGGAAGCATCCCAATCTGAGTTCTGTAGGCTAAGAAACGATTAAAAGTTAAAATATGTTTCTAGCTCAATTGGTGTGCGAATTTCATCCTAGAATTGATCCAAATTGAAGTAATACAAGAGCGATTCACATCATTAATACAAATGATTTTAATAATATGTAGATATAATTCAACGGATACATCAATAAAAATCATATCTCATATCAAATTATAAAAATGATATAATAGTTGTCAAAGTTACATTGGCGTAATTTAATCCCCCCTCTCTCTATATATATATGATAGTGACCGTGCAAGTAAAAAAAAAAATAGTGTCCGCACAATGGTAAATTATATCAAAAAATTTATAGATTTTTTATATTATTGAAAAATATCTAAAGTTAATTTAAATGTCATAACAGATAATTTATTTATTAATAAGAAATTTATCTATATTATATACATATGAAAATATTCTATTAAAATAATATTTACACGTGTCATTTTCAAGAATTCTAAACAATAAATTTATCAAACGAAAAGGAATGTTTTATTACACATTATATTCGTTAACAATATATTGAAATAATTTGATTGAAATGTTTTCTTAATTATAACGTGGACTAATCGATTGCAATCAGATTTATTGTAATAATGATAATTATTACTGTAGCAATTATTATAATAATGATTAAAATCAATCGGAATATTTATTAAACTTATTATATAAATATCTTTTGGAAATTCGGAATAAATATTTTCACAATTTTGAATAATAATCTTCCATGGTATCCTTCATCGTTCCAAAAGTTTTGCATGTAGACACCGGAAATTAAACGAAAATACTATATATTATATACAAACAAAATGTTTTTAAAAAGGAAACTTATACGTGACAATCTCTATAACAGGTTTTTTTTTTCAATAATTACACTTATTTAATCTAAAACATTTCCAAAATACACTAGTTTACTAAAAAAAAAAATTTAAACTATACTAATTTCATGGAACAGTAGGGAAGTTGGGTTTGGCCACCCCGACTTCCATACGTTATGTTTTTTTTTTTTTTAATTTAAATTATTAAAATAATATAAATATTATATTATATAAATATATTTTTAATTGGTTTTAAAAATATTTTTTTATTAAATTAATTTTTTTTGTAAATTTTTTTAAGAGATATATACAGATAAAGAAAAATGAAAAAATTGGAGAAAATTATAATATAATTTTTTAGTTACGATGCATGTAATTTTTTAATTAAATTTATATGTTGTTGATGTTTTTGTTTTGTTATGTCCGTTAATTAAAAAATAAGAAAATTAGTTAATAGTATTAAAACAAATTAAAGAATACAGTGAAAAAATAATTGATACATCTGTCTTATACAATAAACATAAAATTTAAAAGTGTGATAACTGAGATGATAGCCGAGAATAATGAAACATATTAAAAAATACAATTGCAATGAATAGCGGTCAACAAGAATCAAACACACACATTATAAACGAATTCGAGAGACACAACCACACATTTATTGTAATATAGATCCAATCCCCACTTCAAACACTCAGACCACCTAGAAGGAAGATTTAGAGTAATGTTACAATTCTAAAGGTGTAATTGTGGTGAATATCAGGCTAAACACTTACTGTGTTCTCACGCACGTCATGATTGCCTGCTAAATCTATCAATGTTGATTTCATGAACTATATGTTATCGCTATTCACTTTACTACATATTTTGCACGTCTACTACAACTCCTTTGGTTTACTGTCGAGTCAATCTAGCAAGAATATGAAGGAGATTAGTGGGGTCCTAATCCAAGGAGAAAGATGACTACAAAGGGTGTCACATTTCAACTCGCATTCTCATTGAGATGAACCGTTTCAACTCGCATTTCTACCGAGATTGACAAAGACGAAAATGAACAGAAAAATAGAAAAAATGTGAAATTTGCTAGCAACATGGCCATAACAGAAATAATTGTACCAACATGTCTTCATCTTAAGTTTTTCCTTAAACAGATGTGATTGTTTAAGTATTTTATTAATATTGTAGTATAATGTTCTTCTATAAATAAATTGTTAAACAAAAAGTATTATCATTTTTAAATAAATCTAATAACATAAACAAACAAATTATATTTAGTAAAATAATAATATTAAAATTTTTAATTTTTTTACTAAAATAAATATATTATTAGACAAAATTCAGATTTTTAAAAAAATATTCACCTAAAAAATGTCTTATGTAAATTAAACAATACAAAAAAATAATTATATTTAATAATATCATTTTCTTATTAAAAAAATTAATTTAATGAACTCTTAAAAAAATTACAAAAAAATTTAAAAAAACTAATTTAATAAAAAAGTATTTTTAAAACCAATTAAAAATATATTTATATTATTTTAATAATTTAAATTATAAAAAAAACATCAACACAAGGAAGTAGGGGTGGCCAAACCTGACTTCTTTACTGCCCCATGAAACTAGTGTAGTTTAAATTTTTTTTAGTAAATTAGTGTATTTTGGAAATATTCTAGATTAAATAGGTATAATTATGGAAAAAAACCTCTATAACATTTCTCTCGAATTTTAAAGTACATGTTGATTTGAATACAAAATATAAATACAAATTATTTTATGGACAATTATGATATGTAAAATCCAGTTTTTTTCCCTTAAATCAATAATATTCTAGTTGAGTACAATTACACATTTAATTTATGATGATTAGTTAGTTATTTATGATTTTTTTTCATTGAAATTTTTTCTATATTTACCTATCAACCAATCAAATTGAAAATCTTTTACTTTATATTCTACAATTTTTTTTCCTGTCCTTGTGTTTGAGACATTTTTCTCTGATGATGAAAGAAGTAAGCAATCAGTGGATTGGATTATTCTTCATTTTTTTCTTACTTTTTGTTTCTTGGGTTCAAGTTTTCTGTTAATCTCACATTTTTCCTATTATATTCATAAACCATATTAAAATTTATGTGTTTTTTTATTCAATTGACATATAATATATTAAATCATCAGAACATAACTAATATTTTTTATTGGTAAATATTTATTTGTTAATTGTTGTTAGAATTTATCGTATTTGTTTTTGTACCTTTGGATGTATTTTTATTGTGCTGTCTCATGTGCATCGCACATCTTCTTAATTTTAAATGTTCTCAATTTCAATCAAACTTTTGTAATATCTTTTATAAATTTATAATATGAGTTTAATGTCCATGTATTGATAATATAAAATAGTTTTATACCGTCATCTAATTATAAATCATTTTTAAATTATCGTAAGATAATTATTTTAAAAATCAACAAATTTATCATACATGATGAATTATAATTGGATAATTATGTAAATTTTTTTACATTGAGAGTGCATAACTCTTTTTCTCTTATAATATTTTTAAATAATTAAAATTACTCAATTTGAAATTTCTAATTTGTACACAACTATTCTCTATTTCAAAAAAGTATTTATAATAATTTTAAAATACTTAATTGAAAATAAAAAAAAAATTCAAGAGCCAAAATGACAATGTGTTAGGTTCATGGATCAAAATATGAATAAGTAGTTAAATCTAGGGACTAAAATGACATAAAATTATTAAGTTAAGGGAAAAAGTCAATTTTTTGACCCATGACAACCTTGTGGATGGCACATGGCAATTGTCTGCTATCACGTCATCAATGGAAGTGTCACATAAGAACAACGTTTGAGTAAATAGAGAAAACTAACGATAGAACTAATTTATCATACTTTTTACAAATTCAAGAACAAAATAGATATTTATCTTATTTTTTATTTAATTAAAACATAATTATTTAAGGTGACAAAATAGATGATACAAATTCAAGAACAAAATAGATATTTATCTTATATTTTATTTAATTAAAACATAATTATTTAAGGTGACAAAATAGATGAATGTGATTGATTGTTTGTTTGTGTAAAATCCTTTTACCCTGGTGGTGTATGGGCATTAATTGAAAGGAAAAAAGGTGTTCAAAAACACACATTGCGGAATAAAATGATCTATTTTGTATTTAAATTATATTATAAATAGATGACAGATTAAAAAGTGTACCTGTTGACGAGTTCTTGAAGCATAAAAATTCTTCAATAGTGTGAAGACTCTACATGTATCCACACCGAGACTAACCTCTATTCGTCAACAACTTTGACAAGTGAAAAAATAAGAATAGAGAAGTGATATTGGGATAGTTTCAACGTGCAGTCTAAGACTTTATTTATAGCACGTTAAGGATACCAAATTTATGATCAAATCAAAATCATTATTGATAATATCCTTTTTTAAGCTATATTATTTCTTGTTACCTTTTATTGTTAACCATTTAGCAATTAAAATTGAAATAATAATTGACCAAGTCAAATTTGTATCTAGCCGCCTTTTCAACCCAAATTCCAAATACAAAATCATACATGTTTGTTTCTCTTATTTCACCAAATCTTTCATATTATTTATATTTTCAGTGCTAACAAAAATATAATAATATTTCACCTTTTTGAAATCAATTAATCATTTGATCATATTAAATTCTCTAATTTAATTAATCATCAAATATTAAAATAATTTCTTTAACAGAGATTAGAATACTCGTTTGTGTGTGACCCCGTAGGTTCAATACTAAGCCGATAATTTATTAATCAAATATACTAATCAAGGTAGGCGTCTAACAACACTCCTTAACGTCCGGATAGCATGAAGTAACATTTTACTTTCAAGAACCATTAGAAGAGTAGTGTAATAATTTCTTCCATCTTTATAGCTCTAGGTTAACTCTAGAGTATGGTATTATTGTCAAACCCTTTTGAGTTAACTCATAATGACTTAAGAAACTCATTTCTTCTTTCATTTAATTTTCCTGGTCAGGATACAATTTATTCATAGCTCAAACTCATTACCAAGAGTTGATGAATTCCTTCTTGATTAATCATTAATTTTACAGGTATTTAATCATATCCAATATCCATTCAACAAGTGCTTTAAAGCATTAGGTGTCCTGAATCAAAATAAAACAAATAACCTGTTAATTACTATGACAATTTCAGGTCAAAGAAAGCTATTATACCTCTTCTTGAGAATTTTCTATTGACAGTTTATGGTAAATTTTAACCATTAGAAAATTTCAATTGAGTCAGTTCAATGATCACATTAACATGTGACCCATCTATATATGCAAATTAATAAATGAGATCTATTAATATTTATCCAATAAATACTATCACACATATTAATTTATCCGGATTATTGATATCCTATTTACAATAATCCTATGATAAAGAACGGTTTAGATTAAAATTAGAACAAATTTGTCTCTCATTATCATAATCTCTATTATAATAACAAGTCTTTAATTTTAATCAAGGACATTATCAAATGAACCATTTAATCAAATAGTGAAATATGACAATGAAAATAAAATAATACTTTATTATTAAAAATTAGAATTGATTGCATGATGACTTGGATCGTGGGCATACAAATTTATTCCCAACAATCTCCCACTTGCCTAGAGCCAATCATTCATGAACTTCATTCCTAATTCCCATTTGTGCTTGTCAAAATCTTTTATGTCAAGCGCCTTGGTGAAGGGATCTGCTGCATTCTCCTTTCCATCTACCTTTTCAATCTTAACGTTAGCACATTCTATTATCTCTCTAATCAAGTGATACCTTCACAAAATATGTTTGGATTTCTGGTGTGATCTTGGTTCCTTTGCTTAAGCAATAGCCCCATTGTTGTTGCACAATAATGGGACCGACTCTTCTATTGAAGGAACCACACCAATTTCAAATATGAACTTTTTCATCCAAGCAACTTCTTTAGCGGCTTCACCTGCCACTATATATTCTGCTTCAGTAGTTGAATCTGCTACCATAGCTTGCTTGGAACTTTTCCAACTTATTGCACCACCATTTAAAGTGAAAACATATCCTGAAATGGATTTGCTATCATCTTTGTCTGATGCAAAGCTTGCATCAATATAACCCTTCAGTTTCAATTTAGAGTCTCCATAAATGAGGAATTGGTCTTTAGTTCTTCTTAAGTACTTAAGTATGGTCTTAACCACTTTCCAATGTTCCTCACCAGGGTTTGCTTGATATAGACTAGTTACACCTAGTGCATAAGCGACATCAAGACATGTACAAGTCATGGTGTACATGATAGCTCCCACTGCACTAGCATATGGTACTCCACTCATGCGTTCTCTTTCTTCAAGAATTGTTGGACAATTCTCTCTACTAAGAGTAATTCCAACACCTACAGGCAAATAGCCTCGTTTGGAATTATCCATGTTATATCTCTTTAAGATAATATCAATGTACATAGATTGGGAGAGTCCAAGCAACCTTTTAGATCTATCTCTATAAATCTTTATACCTAGAATATAGACTGCTTCTCCCAACTCCTTCATGGAGAATTGTTCTGATAGCCAAATCTTTGTGCCTTGCAATGTTGGTATGTCATTTCCAATTAGTAATATGTCATCTACATATAACACTAAGAATCTAATTGCACTCCCACTAACCTTTTTGTAAACACACGACTCTTTCTCACATTTAACAAACTCGAACTTTTTTATTGTCTTATTAAAATGAATGTTCCAACTTCTAGAAGCTTGTTTCAATCCATATATAGATCGTTGCAACTTGCAAACTTCATTACAACCAACCAATGATGTGAATCCTTCAGGTTGTGTCATGTACACTGTAACGACCCGCCTCGTCGTTATGATATCACCACTTTAAACCGCGAGAAACTTCAATTTTTCAATGAGAACTCTGTTAATTTGCTTATGAAAAATGAGAATAATTTTTTTTCTCAACATACATTCACCAAACAACGCACCATTTACTCAAGTGAATATATATATATAGGAATAGTGACTCAATACACATCATACACATAATGGAAAGTAAATTTGTGATTTACATCTTCAAATCAACAAAAAGAATTACGGAACCAGCTATGGAGGAGTTGATTAACAAAACACAACTCTCTTCCAAAATAATCCCAACGTCATCACGTCGGCTCGGTGATTTCACAAAAGAATTTCACTTCTCGTCCTTTACTGCTGTCATCTGCTCTCACGAACAAAGGTTCACAGGTACCAATCAAACGGTACAAAAATTGTGAGGGGTGAGTTTATTATAAAGGAAATTAATACAAAAATCAAATAACCACAATTAGTAAGAAAACATTAACAAATATCATAAGCTTACACAAACATTCACTAGTCCAACACACACTCAACAAATAGTCATCATCAGTCCATAGTTCCAATCAATCATGCTCAGTATGATGCATGCACTTGACCTCAACTCTCAAATGCAATGTGGTACCATCCCCGAGGAAATAGCCTAAGTGTGTCCACACGACACTCTCACTTAGGAAAACTAGATAGTAAGTGTCGAGGTCACCCTATCGTGCACAGGCAACTCCCCCCCCCCCCACCCCACCCCCCACGGTGATTAGCCTGGGTCTCAAGGGAGTTCCAAATCGAGTGACATACCCCCTAATACAAGTATTCCTCTTCAGGAGAAACCACAAGTACTTACTGACAAAGTTTATACTATTTTTGTCGCATATGAAGTATGAAACATGGGCACCATCAAGTGCACTGACCATGAATGAATTAAAGATTCTAAGTCATCCCCTCCAGAGATGCTTAAAACTCTTTAACCACTCTACTTCCTCCACCAGGGATATTTGACAAGGTCACTACACCCCCATGAACATACACAACATACAAGGTATGAAACATGGGCACCATAAAGTGCACTGACCATGGATGAATTAAAGATTCTAAGTCATCCCCTCCAGAGATGCTTAAAACTCTTTAACTACATTATTTTCTCCCACCAGGGACATCCGACAAGGTCACTGCACCCCCTATGAACATACACAACATACAACGTATGAAACATGGGCATCATCAAGTGCACTGACCATGGATAATTAAAGATTCTAAGCCATCCCCCTCTAGAGATGCTTAAAACTCTTTAACCACTCTATTTCCCCCACCAGGGATATCCAACAAGGTCACTGGACCCCCCATGAACATACACAACTTAACATCATCAACATTTCATCTCAATATCACTCTCAACATCAACATCATCTCATCTCAATGACATTATCAACAACAACAACAATATCTCATATTAACATAATCATCAATAACAACATCAGCTCATATAGACATAATCATCAATAACAGCATCATCTTATATCATTATCATCATAAACATCAACATCACCTCATATCAATTAATGTCATAAATAGAAATATCATCAGTAAGTCACACTGCGCATATACATATACAATTCATGCCTGAGATTCACACTCCCCAGGTCTTCAGACCGCACAAATCTAATAGTAATGTTATTAATCAATAATAGATATGTCGCATCCCATTAGTAAAAAACATTGTTTTCTTGAAAACCAGCATGCAATAGGGACAGTCATATATCCCCATAGTTAGGTTCCCTGACCCCAACTATGGCATTAAAAGCTGTAAACTATAATAAACTCCCCTCACCTATTGTGAGCTCTCCTTCAGTTCCTCTTTATGTGGCTTAGAGACCTCTCTCTCGTTCACGCCCGTCAGTCCAAACGCAAGGTTCTATATGCCAAATTGAAGGAAATTTAATATAGATTTCAGAAACAAGGTAATGACAACATTCGGGATCAAATACCCTTGTCAAAACATAAAAGGGCTGAGGGTGTTTCGGATTCTACAAAAAGGAAACATCATTTTGAAATTCCGATCACGCCAATGTGACCAGGGTTCAGTGAGGGTCACAAAAATAACATCAATGTTGTAAAAAGATAACTTTTACAATGTCTCATTCTCTAAGGTTTTTCAAAGGAAGTGTAAAACACTCTATTATAGTACCCAACACACTAAGAGGAACTCAAACTAACTAGGAGAAAGGTTTAGAAATCAAGATTACCTCGGAGAAGCTATGAAATAGAGGATCTGAGGATTTTCTCTACCGAATCCTTGAGGAGGATTCTGAGGATTCCACTCCGATTAAAGTGTTCCTCTTGGTGTAGGGGTTCAATGGCAAGCAACGGCGGCTCGCGGTGGCCATCGGTGGTCGCGGGTGGTGGAAAATGAGGTTTTAGGGTTTGGGTGGTGTTTTGGAGGATAGGAGAGTGAAAAATCGTGTTTTTCACGCTGAGGAACATATTTATAATCTACAGATCTCGCTTAGCGAGCTCATCTCGCTAAGCCGGAGTCCAATTTTCACGTTTAGTGTGAGAATTTGGGCTTAGCGCAACTCCCTCTGCACTAGGGCTCGCTTAGCGGGCCAAATCTCGCTCAGCGCAATTCCCTCTCGGGTTGGAATTGCACTTAGCGCGCCCCTGCTCGCTCAGTGCAATTTCTCTCTCGCTTAGTGAGACACCAAAAGTTGTTATTTTCATAATCCCAACGGTCAGAATGTGGGAAAATGTCTTTGGAATCTCCAAACAAAATTTGAAGACGATCCAACGGTTAACATATCCGAGATCGCGATTTGACTGAACTAGGTTTAGGTAAAATTTGAAATCTCATAATTTCAACTTATCTCAACAAAACCCCACATAACTCAACATCCACATCAAGAAATTCACACATGACTAATTCAAGCCATACCTTCACTCATTCAAGTCAATCATATAGTCAAATAACATGATAAATACAATTAAACATCGATTTATAACTAGTAATATTTTAGGCTGTTACATACACTTCCTCTTTCAACTCACCATTAAGGAAAGCTATTTTCACATCCATTTTCCATATCTCATAATCATAGTATGCTGTTATGGCAAGTAGAATCCAATTTGATTTGAGCATTTCCACAGGAGAAAATGTTTCGTCATAATCTATTCCTTCCTATTGACGATATCCTTTAGCAACAAGGCGAGCTTTATAGGTCTCGACCTTTCCATCTGCTCCAATCTTTTTCTTGTAAACCCATTTACAACCAATTGGTTTTATATCCTTTGAAGCTTCAACTAAAGTCCATAATTTGTTGATCTACATTGATTCTATTTCAGATTCCATGGCTTTTTGCCATTTGTTGCAATATGAGCTTCTCATGGGCTCTTCATAGCCCTTAGGGTCATCATCATTATGATAAACCTCATTTGACATGTCATCTTGCACCATTAAGTTTAATTTATCAGGTGCATGATGCATTCGAGTAGATCTTCTAAGAGGTTCTTGTGTTGGGTTCAAAGGTTGCTACAATTGTTCTAAGATTGGTTCATTAACTTCTTCTTGAACAACAACTTGTTCTTGAACAATAGCTGATTCTTGAGCCATAATCGTTTGAGTTGAAGAGCTTTGTCCTAATTTCAAAACATCAAAGAAAGGCCTCTCAGTTTCCATCTCATATTCTTGAGTTATGTTATCATTGGTGACTTGAGTCTCATCAAGTTCAATTTCTTTACCATGGTTTCCCTCTACAAGAAACTCTCTTTCCAAAAAGGTTGCTCCTCTTTCCACAAACACTTTATGGTTAGAAGGTTGGTAGAAATAATATCTCATTGTCTCTTTAGGATAACCAATGAATCTACACTTATCAAACCTTGCCTCAAGTTTATTTGTTTGCAATCTTTTAACACAAGCAGGACAACCCCATACCTTGATGTGTTTAAGACTTGGTTTCTTTCCTTTCCATATCTCATATGGATTTGTAGAGACTGCTTTTGTAGGAACTTTATTTGGCAAGTAGGCTTCTGCTTCTAAAGTATATCCCCATAAGTTTAATGGAAGATCGGTGAACCCCATCATGGATCTAACCATATCTAGTAAGGTTCGATTTCTTCTTTCAAATACACCATTGTGTTGTGGTGTTCCCGAAGGTGTCCACTGAGAGAGAATCTCATTCTCCTTTAGATAGTCAATAAAGTTATCACTAAGATATTCTCCTCCTCTATCAGATCTAAGCATTTTGATACTCTTACTAGTTTGCTTTTCAACTTCACTACGAAATCTTTTAAACATTTCAAATGATTCAAATTTATGTTTCATAAGATACAAAAATCCATATCTAGACATATCTTCAGTGAAGGTGATAAAATAAGAATATCCTCCTTTGGCTTGAATCTTCATGGGCCCACAAACATCTGTATGAATTAGTCCTAATAACTCAGAAGCTCTTTCTCCGCTTTCAATAAATGGAGATTTAGTCATTTTTCCTTTGAGACAAGATTCACAAGTTTCATATGATTCATAATCATAATTATCAAGGTAACCTTCCTTGTGCAACTTGTTAATTCTTTTCTCGTCAATGTGACCTAGCCTACAATGCCAAAGATATGTTTTATTTACTTGATTATCTTCTTTTCTTTTGAAACTAGAAGAAACATGCATAATTGAGTTATGATTCACATCGAGTAAAACATAAATGCCACGTTGGAGATAACCATTCACATATAAATAATCATCATGATAAATTGAGCAAATGTTATTATTAAAGATAATGCAAAAACCTAGCTTGTCCAACATGGAAATTGAAATAATGTTTGAAACAAATTTTGGAACATCATAACAATCTTCCAATACTAGTACTTTGCCAGTAGGCATTATTAAAGAAACTAATCCTAAAGCTAAGGTGGCAACATTTGCTCCATTCCCTACTTGTAGATTTATTTCTCTTTTCTTCAACCATCTACTTATCAGTTTGGTCAATCTTGTTGCTTTTGTTCTTGGGTTTGGTCATGCCACCCTTAGGTCCAAGATTCTTCCTTTTTGGTACTTTGCCTTTCTTCTTGGTGCTCTTGCCAACTTCCATGATAGTTCCTTTCTTCTTCTCAGAAGCAATTTGATTCTCATAATCAATTAGCAGATTAAGCATCTCATGCAAGTCACAACTCATCTTATTCATGTTGAAATTCACAATAAATTGTGAAAATGAATCAGAAAGTGATTGCATAATCAAATCTTGAGAAAGCTCTTTCCCAAGAGTGTACCCCAACTTTTCAACTTCTCAAAGCATAATTTTTCAAACCTTTTAAAAAATATAAAAATATTAATGATATTTCCACTAATTACAATGATAATATAGTAATGTAAGAAATACTTATTTCTTTTAAGTGGATCACATAAAGCCTCTTAAAAAATTGTGAGCGAGCCACTTGGTTATCAAGTCGTTTCTCATACACATTCTAAGACAATGTATCATATACATTTTCAAATCAAAATAAGAAATATCATATCACATAAGTTCCTGGTTGTCAGGCCAATCCTATTGATATCAATAAATTAATTTTATTACTTCCCTAGGTTGTCTAGGCGCTCAGTATATAATTAATTTCAAAAACATGCATCTTATGCGAGAAAAAAAATAATTATTAATTATAAGTCTCCTGTTCGTCAGGTCGTTCCTTATGATTAAACAATTTAATATGCAAGATAAATCAGATGACAAACCTATTTATCATTTAGATATATAACAATTATATAATTACGCACATAGCATAAAAAAAATTCTCTCAAATAATTGAATGAGAAACACTGCTTGAAGCGCATACCTCTTTGATATCACATATCCTAATGCAGCGTCTTTCCGTTAAATTAATAGTTTTTGTCCAGAGAATATTAAAAGTGATGGATTTATGAAGCTTAGTGAGTAAAATAAAGCCCATAAATGCAGGAATAATTCAGGAAAACAAGTTAATTGAGGAAAGAAGGACTAATTAAGAAAAGCAAGCTAATTAAGGAAAGAAAACTAATTGAGAAAAAAATGGCTAATTAAGGAAATAAGACTAATTGAGGAAAACAGAATAATTAAGGAAATAATGACTAGTTAAGGAAATCAAACTAATTCAGAAGTCCGATAATCCGCACCTATAAAAGAAGAGAGAAGAAGGAGAAGACATACAAAAATTTCAATAGAATATAATTCCTTACAGAAGACAAAGGCTAGAAGAAGGAAAAACAAGCAATGAGAGTCATTCCTTCCCTCCATTTCCTTTCTTATCATTTCCTCCTTTACTAAATATTCCCCTCTTGCAATTGTAATGTCTCCATGACAATGAGAGGCTAAACCCCCTTTGTTGGTGTAACATCCCATTTTTTGTAAATAAATTAAAAAGGATTTTTAGTAAAAATAAATAAATAAATAAATTTTTAGAGAACGGTGAGGTTTTTATAATTAAATAAATAAAGAAAAAATAATTGTAATAAAATAATGCTTTGATATATATATATATATATATATATGATTTATTCATTTGATAGGAAATAAAATAGAGTTCCTTTATATAAAATAATAAAAATAAATAAATAGAGTAAATAATAAGATGTGAGTACCCTAAGTATAAATAGCGATATGTTAGGTCAGTTTTCAAACCGACGATGTTTCCTCTTTCCCTCATTTTCATTTTTCTCTCTTCTCCCAAAACTTTTTATTTTCCCGCAGACCACTAAACTTGTCTTAGATCTCAGACTCATTTACCGTTGGATCATTGTGAAATTTAAGCACCAGGTTTGAAACTCAATTTCGAGCCTTTTCACTATTTGGAATTTCGAAATCATGTCGGAGCTGAGAGAAATACACTTCGCATCGTAGCCTTTTCTTTTCCCGCAAAAACCCAAAACTGTCTCGGTAAAACTATGATTCCGGATTCGTTAACCGTTGGATTGTGGTAAATTTTTAATATGTGGTTCTTGATTCAATTTCGCACATCTTAACCGTTGGGATTTTGGAAATAATATCCACGGAGAGAGAAAACAGAATCGCACGAAGACAGTATAAAATGGAGGCTTCAATCCATTCTTCTCCCTGACGTTTGGGAACCCTATCAGAGCAATCAGAGGAAAAAATTGAGGAATATCAGGAACTTGCTAGAGATGCCGTTATTTCTGTTGGAAGATACATGAGCCCGCTTAGAGGTAAGGGATGAGTTTATCACAATTGGGGTTAGAATGAACATGTGTAGGGATCCTTAGAAAATTAAATTGGTTTATTTTGGGATGTTTATTAAATTATAATTTTCCCTTTATTATAATAAATACATTATTGATGTCCTGATGCAAATTGGTTGATAAAATAGAGTGATCTTGGTGTTTTTATTTTTTCATATCTATAATTTTGATTAATTGATTTTGGTATAATTGTGTGAAATTATTTGAGGGGTTTTACTCCCTATGTTGTTATAAACTTTTTGTATAAATTGTAATATTGAGATTATGAAATGGTGATTCAAATTTGAGTATGTGATAATTTGAACTTGTGATTAATGGTGAAATAGATGTGTATTGAGATGTGTGTATTGAGCTGTGAGCTATGAACTGTGCAATCACACAATTGTAAGACCCTTTAAGGGCGACGAGTATTGGGAACCCGTCGAGTTAAAATGATTTTGAAAACAATTGAGTAGTTGTGTGTATTGCATAGTTCATATGTAAAGTGTATATGATTCATGAGGTGTGATAACGTGTTAATTGATATTATAACATTGTGATTGCGATCGGGTGTATGCGATAAATTGTGTATGTATGTGATTGAGATGTTGTGTGCATTGAGTTGTGAACTATGAATTGTACAATCACATGACTATAAGTCCCTTTAAGAGCGACGAGTTAATGCTAAGTCCCTTTAAGGGCGACTAGTTAATGTTAAGTCCCTTTAAGGGCGACGAGTTAATGCTAAGACCCTTTAAGGACGACGAGTTAATGTTAAGTCCCTTTAAGGGTGATGAGTTAATGCTAAAACCCTTTAAGGGCGACGAGATAAACTATTTGAGAACAATTGAGGAGTCGTGTGTTTTGTACAATTCATAGATAGAGTCTGAGTGCTAAAATGTTTTATGGGTTGGACCTGAATCAGGAGGGAGAGGTCCTGACGGACTCTTTGGAGTGTAGGCCTTGGGGGTCACCCGGTTTGAGTGCTCTCCTTTAAGACTATGTTGATTCCATATGATTGGAGCATTCTCGCAAAACACCGTGACCGTGACTGGTCTTCCTATGATCTTACCTAGTGAGAGTGACCTGACTTGCTAGTGTTTGTCTTGTCATGTACTCCTGGGCGCCCGACGTGATTTTTCACTGACATGGTACCACATTGCATATAGGATTGAGTCTTAGTGTATATGTTGCATAACGCTTGTGTATTGATCGATATTGATTGACTTGATGACATTGTGTTTTGATCCTTGAGTACGTGAATGTTGTAAAAATGAATGAAAATGAAAAAAAAAAAAAAAGGTGGCACAACAATATTTTATGAAGGCACATAATCTCATACTGTTGTTGAGGATAAGAAACTACTGGTGAAGGAGATCAAAACTTTGGCTGGCTCCAGGCAGGAAGTCTTCTTTTCTCACATCTTTCGGGAAGCCAATTGGGGATGTTTTATAGCCAAGGAAGCGTATGGGATGTCTGAAGATTTTTCTCTCTTCTCTGTTATTCCCAATGTATTTACCTGATTCTGTTAGCAGACTCTGGGGAGTCTCGTTTTGTAGGGGTTCTTAGTTGGGGCTTTCGGCCCTTTTGCTCACAAAAAAAAAAAAAAAAAGAAACTACTGGGTGGGGCTTTTGGTGTTTCTGAAGTTGCGCTGAAATAGAGACAATCGGTTGGGGTTGGTAGTGTTGCGTTGCGTATTTGTTAAATTGATGCAGCACGGTGCACGCTGCAGTGAAGTAATCCCTTTTGGTGGTGTTGTGGGTAATGCTTCTCAGCAATTCTAGTCCACCATTTTCATTTGTCTCAGGAATCACTATGAGTACGACTACGGGAATAACTCCAAGAGATTCTCTTTTGCTTAAGCCCAACCCTTTATCTTCTATTAGTTCACTCCATTGTCTCCAGGTGAGCTTTATTTATTTTCCTCATTTCAGGTGGGAAAGAAGTAGAGGGCAACGTGGTTTGCTTTATCCAGTATTTTGCCCAAACCTAAATTGGTTCAACTTTTGATTCGGTGTTTCTCATTTTCCCTAAAATAATTGCTTCATTGCGTAAGTGTTCTCTGTTCAATTGGTAACCGTTAATGGCCTTTGGGAATTTCATGAAATAATTTTGGTGCGAGGTCTCTGAATTTCGTGAAATGATTCTTCTCATTTTATCCCACAGGTTTTAACCCTTGAATTTCCTATATATATATATATATATATATATATATATATATATATATATATATATATATATACTTTATTGTTGTTTATTGCTTTCTGATTTTGTCTTTTTAACCAGCATGGTAACAATACGATTAGAGTTCCTGTGACTATAAGAATTCAACCAGAGAGGTTTTGTCATGGTGCGCTAACCATCGGGAATGAAGTGCCACAAAATGCTGATTTTCCTCGGCAGTATTCCAGAAAAGAGAAGAAACCTTTTCCAGTTCCCATTGTAGAACTGCGACGAGCAGGGAGAGGATGAAGATGAAAGATGTGCCGATAAAACATGTCAGCACCTAAGAATGGGTTGCTGGTGAAGAGCCTTATACCGACTGCATATAATGTGTATAATGCTACTAGGATCACTTTGATCAACAATCTGAAGAAGCTGCTCAAAGTGGTGCCTGTGCATGCTTGTGGGTAATTATATGTCTTCATATTCTCTAGCATACTGTTAGCTAATGTGGAGCTTGTGTGAAATGCTGGTTAAGAACATAAAAATTACATGTTTTTGTTTTAGTTTAGTAATTGTGCTAATACTGAGATCAATTTTGTTTCTGACCTCGAAAAATATTGCAGCATTGACACTTAGTTTGAAATGATGCATAAATCTTTGTAAAACTAATATGCCGCTTCACATTCCAGCTTTTAACTGTTATTGGTGTTACTAGAACTTAAATTGGATGTTACCAATACCTCCTTCAATTTGCCATCATGGTGGGCAATTGATAGTTTCTTATTTTGTTTCTTCAACAAAGCAAAGTTTGCATACTTAGACCTTTGTGAGCCTTGCATTATGGTGTAGCTATTATACCCTTATGAAATGGATGGTATGGTTCATAGGAAGACAAATAGTTCCCCTTGCTGCCTCTTTAGTCCTTACCCCAACTGCATGGACACTTTCATGCATGCTTGCCAGAACTTTGAGATTGAGGGGATTCCCTAAGGCTCACTCATACTATGAGTCACCCTCCGGAAATCCCCTCAATCTCTCATAGTCACTATATAACATTTTAAAATCTGTCTTTGAGTTTATGTTCTCAAAGATTGAAGTTTGAATGTTTTTATTTAGAGTAATGCTATATCCTCTCCTAATACTCTTATAATAGTAGCTACTATAGTAAGTATTAAATCATATGTAAAATACATTTAATATTTTGGAATATTAAATGTATTCAAATTTTTTTTTTCATTTTGTATGTAGGAGGATTTTTAGGAAGGCGTTGTAGAAGGATTTACAATTATTCTTTCTTTTATATTTTGAGCCCAAAGAATCCATTTATGTTCATTTTCAGCAGGGCACATAATTAATATTTAGGACCAATTCTAGCTACCTTAACAAGTAACAACATACCATTTGTGCTTACCAGGCTTGAATACGAGTTGCAACTGGAAATTGACACTCCCTTGCAAATAAATGTAATTTAATGTCTCCTACTGAAAAAAGAAAGAAGTGATCAAATGTTCTGAAGCGTCTAATATTGGAATACTAACGCAGGTGGTGCAGTGAAATCCATTTAGGATCTGTTGGACATTCATTCAAGTCATGTAAAGGCACACAGGCCAACATCCGCTAGGGCCTCCACGAATGGACGAATGCACATGTTGAAGACATATTAATTCCAATTGAAGCCTATCACCTCTTTGATCGTCTTGGAAAACGGATTACTCATGAAGAGAGATTCTCTATCCCTCGAATTCCAGCAGTGGTTGAGCTCCGCATTCAAGCCAGTGTTGAAATTCCAGAGTTTCCCACCAAAAGGAGAAGAAAGCCTATCATCCGTATTTGGAGGAAGGAATTCATTGATGCTGATGAAAGTAATCTACCAGATAAAATCTCAGAGGGCCCTTTAAAACCATTACTAGCTGAAATACCTGATTAATTAAGTATAGTCCCTCTTGCCGAGGAAACTCTCCAAGCATGGAACGGGTGAGGAAAGGTGCGAAGAGACTAATGAGGATGTACAATGTGAGGGTGTGTGGATATTGCCCTGAAATTCATGTTGGTGCCCAGGGTCTCAAAGCTAAAAACTGTGAAGCCCATAAACACCAACAACGCAATGGGCAGCATGGTTGGCAGTCTGCAGTTCTGGATGATTTGATCCCTCCAAGATTTGTATGGCATGTTCCTGATGTAAATGCACTGCTAGAACGAGAGCTTAGGAATTCTTATGGCCAGGCGCATGTAGAAGTGGAAATGTGCATTCAGGCTGGTGCTGCCTTACCAGAACAGTATAAATCGACCATGCGGCTGGATGTGGGGATCCCATCAACTTTGAAAGAAGCTGACATGGTAGTTTGAGATTAATTTCCCTTATAGACAAACCCCAACTTTTGAATATAGTGTAAATTGTGTCAAACTGGATGCAATGATAATTTACTGATTTATTTAGGGACTAGAATAAGCATCACTTTGGTTAGTTCTATTTGGGGGTATATATGCCATCTAGACAAACGCTGTCATTTTCTATCCTCTGCATGCAGGCAAAAGATATATAAAATTGTCAGTGTAAGATTGATGTTGTAAAAATTCTTATTCAAGCTTATTTGCAATTTCTCTCAACTCAACTTTTGGAGAGGGGACAAAGGGGGCGGGGGACCTTTTTGAAAAATTTGCCTGACATTGCAACAATAACCACTAATGCCTGGAGTAACTACCAACAATGAAGGCTTAAATGTTTTTTTTTTTTTCCATATAATTTAGCATTTTTTTTTTCATTTTTATCCTTGCAGAAAAAAAAACTGTTTGTCCTTACAAAATGGGTTTATTTTATTTTTCGTCCTTATAATGCCTCAGACAGAGGGCGAGCCCTGGTGCAGCGGTAAAATTGTGCCTTGGTGACTTGTTGGTCATGGGTTCGAATCCGGAAACAGCCTCTTTGCATATGCAAGGGTAAGGTTGCGTACAATATCCCTCCCCCATACCTTTGCATAGCGAAGAGCCTCTGGGCAATGGGGTACGAAGTTTATAATGCCTCAGACACTTATCTAACTTACTTTAAGGACAAAAAACAAAACAAATACATTTTACAAGGACTAAAATAATTTTTTCATAAGGACGAAAATGAAAACAATACTAAATTATAGGGAAAAAAGTATTTAAGCCTCTAATATACAAGTACTTTGATAATATAATAATCCTCACATTGTACATTCCCATTGCAACAATGAATAGACAAAAAAAAAAATTGCTTTCTACTCAATCTATAATATTCTTTATGATTCTTAGTCTTATAAAATTATAAGGGCTATTGACAAACTAGTGCTCTTTAAATGGCGTAAAACTTTTCAATGGCGTGTAAGAAAGGATAGATTGACCTTACTTTTTTAAATGACCAATACACAATGATATTATTTCACTTTCAAGAGTTTTTTTAGATTAACAAATGTTAGTTTTTGTTAGTAAGGAGATTTGAACCCACAACTTCTCCTCTCTCCCTTCTCCCTTTATCACTAAAGGTCCTAACTTTATGTTGTTATCGTTAACCAATTTGGGTCAAGTTCTTGTCATTGTAAAATGCCTAACTTTCTTTTATTCTAGTAAACTACTTAATGTGATAATACTTAATTTCCTATGGAATATTTCATGCATTGCCATTTACCTAAAGATCCTAAGAAGTAGACAAAGGGTTAAGTCTAGGAACAAAAAAGTATTATTGTTGTTGTCTTCATATATTTAATTTATGTACTACTTGGATTCGGGAAGCCTTTCTACTCAATGGTCGGCCGAGAAGCTTACTCAAAATCTAGAGAATTTGGCAGATATAATTAAGGTCAGAGAAAATTTTTATCTTCAATCAAAAAGATAGAAATTTCTCCTAAAATCGGATATTATCTATTATTAGAGGAAAAATAAGATAAAATTATATAATTTTCCTATTTACATTATTTTACGAGGAAAATTGAAATCTTATAATTCAATTTTACCTTTATAAAAGAGATTATTAAGGTTCAGGTAAAATAACTAATTTTAGTCCTAAATTTCAATACTTGTTCTTTATTCACCTGCCTTTAACTTAAGTGCGTCAGAATATCTTCGCATGTATATCCCACCACTGTACTTGGAGGAGCACAAGGAGGAGCATTTCTGTAACAAATTTCTATCAAAATCAATAGGAACATTTGGTGCTGACTGTTAGACCCGATAAAACTGTGTCCGACCACACTAATTAGATCCTCGACTCTTTTAACCGTTTGACTACTTGGTCTCCAACAAGGTTCTATCTCTTCAACCCCTCATTATTTTCTCTGCTTTATTCCTGTGCATAAGAACACTATACACTACATATACCATATTTGATATATATCTAGTGCGCTAGTGATTTGGCATATTCTATACCACGCATGTTATATACCACTCATATATGCCTACGGCATGCACTGCAAACATGGCATCAACTCTTCTTAATTTCGCCATTCAATATAATATATTTACGTAATTTGTGATGTGGTTCAGAATTACATGGCCATAACCATTAGGCCATGCCAATAATGGCTCACAGATTATGTGCCTATATAATTTTTTGTATTGATATAATGTTATCTAGCATTACCATATATTATCCTACATGTTGCAACCCAATAGGCCTATATATATCATGAGATACTAATTTAATACCTTGATGCCTTGGATAGCTTTTTTATGCTAATAGGTAAAACCTTATCTGCCAAAGTCGGTGTTGACGTTGCAAAACAAAGTCGTGGACGAGAGCCGAATAATTCAAAAGGGGGACGATGTTCAGATGGCATATTTCACCCCTAAATTTGTCTCACCAAGACAGGATATTCCATCGCCACAAAACACAGTTGTACTTGTACCATTCATACAATTAATTGATACTTGACCTATGCTGCTAATATTTTAATTGATGCTACCAATAGTTGAAGCACAAATATTACAGAATATATATCAATCTCATTTAATTGTGACAGTGTCCTTAATTAGAGTAGTAGATATTACACTCTTTGAAGATGTTACGATTCAGAAATAGGATTCCTAGAGTTCAAGAACTAGAGGCCTCTCAAGAGAGAAAAGGTAAGGAAAGGAAAGTGTATTTCTTCTTATTCTCTTTTCATTGCCTATTACAACCATATATAGCTATACAATAACTAAAGGACAATCAAGGCCAATAATAGAAAGCACTAACAGCAGAGCACTAACAGTGAAGCACTAAGGCACTACAAACAATCCTAACAGAATGATTCTAACGGTTTTATGGTTCTCTGTCTATCATTCTCCGGCCCATCAAAAACACCTTGTCCTCAAGATGTGGGTAATCTATCTTATGAAAATACCTTCTTTTATAAAACCAATCTACTACAACCTTTTCAATTTTTGTCTTTTTCATCTTTGGAGAGTCACTTCTCAACCATGTCCCCTACATTTCAGTTTGGCAATAGGCATAGCAAGAGTCTATGAACATTCCTTTAGATGAAGAGTTGCCTAGCACAGTACAGGCCTTAAAAATTCTATCCTGAAGCCTTGCATTTGGTCGAGTTGATCAGGTGAGCAAATGAAGAGTTGCTTTATCTCAGACCCAACCAGGAACAAATATTGCAGCATAGGCCAAATATTGCTTTGTCCTAATGCCTTACATTCCCCACCTGCTAGGTAGCAATTTAATCTTCCTTTACACATATTTGATCCATATGAGGCATATCATATATAAACATTTGACAATTTCGATCGCCAAGTACTAGAAACATCAACCTCTTTATCAGCATCAACTTTCGATTTAGAAAGTGGTTTTATGACATCCTCAAGAAGTTCAACATGATTTTTTGAACTTAGTGCACCTACATCATTCTCAGCCTCAGAGTCAGAGCTCGAGATAAAAGTATGCAGAGGTGGTGCCATTTGTGAGATTAACTTTTTGTGGTAATTCCACATGCAAGTGTAGGCCAAAAGGAAATTAACTCCTAGAAAGCTGCTTGAATCACACCCCATGTAGATTCAAATGGATAGGTCTATGTGGATTCAATAATAGGCTAGTCTGCTAGCAAAACTTCCAAGCAGACATGCATTAATTTTGAGATGAAATCAAGGTTAGATCCACCTTCTAGAATCAATACAATCCTACCTTCAGCAAAATTCATCAACTTCTCCAACCGAATAGAATAACCAAATTGGGTGACACGACATCCTCCTAGAGTTTCACCAATAGCTGCATCAAATCCAGCAGAAACTATAATTATATTTGGATTAAATTCTTTAGCAACAGGAAACAAGATGTGGTCTTACACTGCAAAGTAATCTGCATCACCACATTGCCCATTCTCCCAAGGAACATTTATATTATAACCAATACCTGCTCCTCCTCCAATCATGGTATAAAATCCATCATCCTTAGTGTGTTCTTTTTTCCTTTATGCAAGGTAAATTTTGGTGCTTACAGGTTGTTATAGTGTGTTCTTTTTTCACTAACTGTTGGATTTTCCCTGCAGTTACTTTTTGGTCCACTTTTTCTTTATACAAATATGTTCAAGGGAAATCCAGTTTGCCGAAAAGTGCACCGGGTCGTCAAGTATTTAAAATTAAAACGGATAAATCCGAGTATCAAACTCAAGGAACTAGTATTAGATAGGGTTAAATTCAGAAATAAGGCATTGTTGAAAGAAACATTGATAATTGATGATTTAGAACATAATTAAACTAAGTCTAGGCTAAAAACAGTAAAAATGCAAGTAAGATTGACATCAGTAGGTAAAGATGTTGGGTCTTTCTAACAATCAGCTGATGTATATAAAGATGTTTCTCTAATCAATCATGCTTTTGTGTTCTATGTTGTAGCCTAAATTACTAAACCTCGATCCCTAGTTAGACTGAATCAATCCAAGCTTCGTCCTTAGATCCCTCTTGTTGGACTAGGCTTAATTTAGACAACCCTCCTAGGTTTAGACTAACTTAAACTAAGCTTCATCCTCAGATCCCTCTTGTTGGGCTAGACTCAGCTTAAATAGCTTACAAAAGTTTAGACTAATTTAGCCTAAGCTTTGTCCTCAGATCCTTCTTGTTGGACTAGACTTAGACCAAACAACATTATTGTAACAACATATTTAAAACTAAAACTT
Organism: Glycine max; assembly: GCF_000004515.6. Taxonomy (NCBI): domain Eukaryota; kingdom Viridiplantae; phylum Streptophyta; class Magnoliopsida; order Fabales; family Fabaceae; genus Glycine; species Glycine max. The sequence goes on along the minus strand of NC_038248.2, from coordinate 33,172,800 downwards.
AATCCGCAGATCCCTCATTTAAGACTAAGTTTCAATCCTGCTTCATTCAAGTTCTAAGGCAACAATACATTTCCCAATGCTAAATTCTCCTAACCATGCACACAAATGGTTGATCAAACCAAGAGCATACAGAATTTAAGCACTGAAAGAAGCATTGAACACAAGAAACACAATTAATTAGATATTAAAGTAATTACATCAGTTGTTCTTTAGAAATCCCCAACAAGGGTGTTTAGCCAGCCATTACAGAAAAACCCTAACAATAATGAGATTAAGAGTAGAGAATAATTGCTCCTTACACAAGAAGGGGGATCCCTCCTCCTCTTATCAGCATTGCACAATCACTCTACAACTCACTAATCTTTCTCTAATTACAAAACTTAGGTCTCCCTGCAAAAGCTTCTCCTCTTGCTGCCTCTAGAGCTCTATTCTTGAAATAGGCACTGTGGTGTGCTCTGGAATTCTGTGCAAAAATCTCTGTAAAAGTGTGTGTACCCTAATCCTGCACAAGACAAACTTTAAATAGGCTCTGAATCCGTGATGTTGCGCTTGGCGCCACCCTCGTGCTAAGCGCGAGTAAGTGGATTTGAGCTTAGCGCCAGTCGTGCGCTGAGCCAGGCTGAAGACAACTGCTGCGCTTAGCGCACTGATCTCGCACTTAGCGCGCAACCTTGATATTGATGCTCTGCCAGATTCTTCTATCGTACTAAGCATGCTGAAGTTGCACTTGGCGGTGGATGCACGCTTAGCCCAACTGATGAGCTAAGCTCAACTGTCACTTTTAGCACTTCATAACTTAGCCTCTTTTTCACCTGAAATTGCATAGATTTCATCATTAAATCCAATGGAAATATTCTAGAGATAGCTTTAACCATAAAACAAGATTTATTTACAAAATTACTACAAAATAGCCATAAATTAGGGATCTATACAAGTTTTAGAAAATGTTTTCTATACAAAAGTTAGTCGTATAAGACGACTAACACTAACCTTGGTGCTCACAGGTTGTTATAGTGTGTTCTTTTTCCTTTATGCGAGGTAAATTTTCTGCAGATAAATCACTATTTGATCTGTAAATTACCAAAACTAAAAGAGAGAATAGGAAGAAAAAGAAACAAGCAACCACTAGACCACTAGGTGAATCTTCTTCTACTGATTATCCTTCAACTAAAAAGCCACTTGTAAAAGATAACATGGTTGGTCGAGGAGGAGAAGGAAATAGACCACCAAAGAGGACTCTTGGCGACTATGCTTATCAACAAGGACCAAAGCATTACAACAACATACTCATTCCTCATTTTAGCAACAAGGTTGCGGAATTGAAGCCAACACTGCTCAGTCTGATTGGCTCACACCCCTTTGTTGCAATGGATCATGAGGATACATTCACACATTTGTCTATATTCATGGAACTATGCAGTACCAAGCTTCTAACGAAGATGATGAAGCTGTCTACCTCAGACCTTTCCCATTCTCCTAGGCAGGTCAGGCAAAGACGTGGCTCTAATCACATCCAAACAAAAGCCTCAACACTTAGGAAGTGGTGGAGGAAAAATGCATTGCAAGGTTCTTTTCTCCATCTAGATTTATCTGTGCAAAATCTGCCATTGCTACTTTTTCCTAAGGGTCTGATGAACCTTTTTGTGAAACATGGGAGAGATTCAAAGCTTTGTTGCAGAGGTGCCCAAACCATAGTTTTGATGATGCTGCAAAACTACATATCTTCTACAGTGGTTTGAAACCTCAAACCAAGATGATTCTTGATGCCTCAGATGGAGGTACTATGATGTTTAAGAGCCTGGAGGAAGCAATTTTAATTATTGACTCTATTGCAGCCAGTGATTATCAGAGTCACCATGATAGAGTTCTGATTCAAAGAAAAGGTATAATGGAGCTGGATACTCAAAATGCAATTCTGGCTCAGAACAAACTCTTGACTCGGAAAATAGAGGCCTTAACCAAGCAGACAAGTCAACTTCAACAATATAAAAAAGGTGGATCACAAAAAACACACCAAGCTCATCAAGTTCAACAAGTTCTAAGATGTGTCTTCTATGGTGGTAACCATCAGAATGGCCACTATTCAACACCTGGTGATTGTCAACAGGAAAAGGAGGCCCATTATCTATAAAATCAAGCTAGAACTCAATAGAACTTCCAAGGAAACTACCAAGGATACAGAGGTGGCTCAGGTTCAAATCAGCCTTATGGCTAGAGACCACAAAATAATAATGCATATTTTGGTCCCACTAACACTTTTTTTGTAGGTCCTTCTAACAACTCTTATGCAAATTCTTGAAATAGGGGTCCACAACAACCGTAAGCTCAACTAGATAGAATGTAAAAGATGGAAGATACTCTAACACAGTTTATGCAGGTGTCCATATTAAACCAAAAGAACATTGATGCTTCTATTAAAAATCTAGAAGTTCAGGTTGGACTATTGGCAAAATAATTGTCTCAGCATGGAAGTGGATCTTTTTCAGCAAACACACTGGTTAACCCAAAGGAATAGTGCAAGGTGATTACAACAAGGAGGAAGACTGTGGTTGGTGTGAAGGATGATGTTGAGTGCAGTGAGAAAAAAAGAAATGAAGGAGTTGTAGAAAAAATGATGAAAAGAAAGGAGTTGAGAAAGGAAAAAAGCAAAATGATGAAGTGTTAACTAATGAAGAAGTGGATGAGAAAGTAGTAAGTGAAGGGGAAAAATAGAAATTAAAGAAACAAGCAATTGACAAAGGAAAAGTTGTATTAGATCATCCATCAGTTCAACATCTTCCTTATTTTCATGCTCCGTCAAAGAAAGATAAGGAAAGGCAGTACAAACTTTTTTTTTATACATTTTCAAAAAACTACAGATTAACATTCCTTTTTATGAGGCGTTGGAGAAAATGCCAAAATATGTTAAATTCATAAAGGATTTGCTTACAAAGAAAAAGAGAATAATGGATAATGAAACAATAGAGTGGAGGCAAGTTGCAGTGCAATCATTCAGAAATCCATTCCAAAGAAATCTAGAGATCCTGATAGTTTCACAAATCCTATGACTATTGGGAGATTATCAGTGGGTAAAGCATTTCTTGATTTAGGTGCAAGTATCAACCTAATGCCCTTGTCCATGATCAAGCAGATAGGAGAAGTTGAAATCAAACCAACAATGATGGCTTTGCAGTTAGCTAACAGAACTATCAAGCATCCTTATGGCATTGTTGAAGATGTATTGGTAAAAGTTGACAAATTTCTCTTTCCAATCGACTTTGTGGTGATGGATATGGATGAAGACAGTGAAGTTCCATTGATTCTCGATAGATCTTTCATGAAGACTGCTAAAGTTATGATTGATGTTGATGATGGAAAACTCACTATCAGGGTGCAAGGTGAGGAAATGCAGTTTAATGTATTTGAAGCCATGAAACATCCTAAAGATAAGAGGGAGTGTTTTAGAGTGGATGTCTTGAATGAAGTGATTTCCGACTCCAAGAGGTTTATTCAAAGAGAGATTGGTGTGGAGCCTCAGCCACAACAATGACGTCCAGCTTAAAAGACAGTAAAGAAGCGCTCCTAGGAGGCAACGTAGTATTTCTAAACTTTTATTTTTTAATTTTCTAAACTTTATGTCATATACTTCCTGATTATATCTTTGTGATGTTTGAATTGTTTTTTTTAATTTGTTTGAAATATTTTCTTAAAATTTTTATTATTACATTTAACTATAAGTTTATTACAACAAATTTTCTACTGAAAAAAATTGCCCTTAACTCGCTTGGGAGAGTGAACAGCTCATCTGGGTGAGTATATGTCTGTAGTGAAAAATAAAAAAGGGGTGAAATCAGATTTCACCCCACTTTCATTTCAAACTTCTTCTTCTTCCATTTTTGCACGAAACTCTCGCCCTCCTTCTCCCAAAACTCACCCAAGCTACCTTCTTTTCACCAAAATCTTCATTTTGCACACACCACTTCATCTCATTTAAGTAAGTATCACATCTCTATCTATTTTTTTTATTTCCCTTGCATGGTTTGATGTTTTTGTTGTTTTCTTTTCAATGATTTGCAAGATAATTTTGTGCATGAATGAGTTGATAAAGTGCTCAAATTTGTGGTTGTTCTAAATGATTCTAGGCCCATCCTTCACTTTCTACGAGCTTGACTCCCCGTGTACACTTATAAAATAAATATCTAAGCGCATATGCTCAAAACCTACCACTGTATAATGCAGTTCACAATGGCCAGTTCATGTGTTATTTTGAAATTTGAATGGATGATAATCTTCACACATGTTCAACCATTATTTTAGGTGTATGATCAACTTAGGTTGTTGAATTAAATTCCAAAAGTGTGAACTAGTCTTGAAATTTCAATATTTCCTTTTATGCAAGAACATTAGTTGTTAGTTGAATGCTTAAAATTGTTTGGATTGAATTGGCCTAAATTCTTTGGACTAACTTGTTACACTGGGGTAGGTACATTTCATATGAATATTTGTTTGAATACCAAATTCTTTCTTTCAGAATAATACACACTAAGTTGTTGTTTTATTAACTGTGTTGTAAGATATACAATTAATGAAAACCACACAAAAATTGACTTATTAGTTGCTATACTTGGGAAAATTGAAATGAAGTAGCTATGTGTTTAGTAAAAAAATAATTTTTATGCTAAATTTTAGTTGGATGTGTCTTTGTTGCAAATGGATCCAAAGAAACTTGCCACTAAGAAATCCAGGAAGAACACCGCAGGAGAAGGATCTAGCACAGCTCCACCAACAAATTTTGAATTTGATGGACATCGATTTTGCAGTGAGGATCATCAATGCCGCTTTGAGTTGATCAAAGATTGGTCCTTCCTCAAGGAAAGAAGGGTCCAACTAGTAGAGGGCGAGTATCCGGAGTTCATAGCAGAGATCACTAGAAGAAACTGGAGATGTAACGACCCGCCTTGTCGCTACGATATCACTAACTATAAAATGTGGCATTTCAATTTTAAGTGAAAGCTCCATTAATTTGATTATAAAAATGATGATAGATTTTTCACCACGATATACATTCATCAAACAACGCACAAAAACATGAATAAATACACACACACACACACACACACACACACACACACACACACACACACATATTAAATCACTATACATCATTCAAATGAAAGAACATAATTCAATTTTTACATATATCTAAACCTAGGACTTACATGCCCAATCAAAAAGAGTCAAGGAACCAACTAAGGAAGAGTTGATAACAAAACACAACTCTCCCCCAAAATAAATTCCAACATTATCGCGTCGGCTTGGCGGCTCCAACAAAAGACTTCCCTCCAAGTCACCTACTGTTGCTCATCTGCTCCCACGAATAAAAGTTTAAGATCATCACAGGCACCAACCACACGATACAAAAATTGCAAGGGTAAGTTTATTATAAAAGATCAACAAACACCAAATGACAATGATTAGCACGAAAACAATAACAATAAACACAATCATTCTCAATAATCCATCAGTTCAACATACACTTAACAAACTAGTCATCAACCTTTCCACAATTCAAATCAATTATGCTCAGAATGATGCATGCACCTGACTCAACTCTAAAATGCAATATGGTACCATTCATCAGGAAATAACCTAAGCGTGTCCACATGACACTCTTACTTAGGAAAACTAGGCAGCAAATGTCGAGGTCACCCTGTCGTGCACAAACAACTTCCCCCCATGGTGATTAACCTAAGTCTCAAGGAAGTTCCAAATCGAGTGACATAACCCTAAGTACAGGTATTTTTCCTCATGAAAAACTATGAGTATTTATTGACAATGTTTATACTATTTTCATTCAATATGAAATATGAAACATGAGCATCATCAATGCACTGTCCATGGATAGTTAAAGATTCTAAGTCATCCCCTTTGTTTCTCCAGGGATGCTTAAAACTCTTTAAACACTCTATTTCTCCCTCTAGGGATATCGAACATGGTCAGTGCACCCCTCATGTACATACACAACATACATCATCACAATGACATCATTACTCTCATCTCAATGTCATTATCAACATCAACATTATTTCATCTCAATATCATTATCAACATCCGCAACATCTCATCTCAATATCATCATTAACATCAACATCATCTCATCTCAACATTATCATCACCATTTATATCTTCTCATCTCAATATCATTCTCAACATTATCATCTTATCTCAACATCATCATCAACATCACAAGCAATCACATTCCACATACATACATATAAATTCATGCCTGGTATTCACATTCCCCAGGTCTTTAGGCAACATAAACCTTATACAACAACAATCTATAATATCATGAGACTGATATTTTAAGGAAAATTCTAAATTAAAGAGAGGAACTATGGTATTCAAAACAAAATCTTATGCCCATTTAAAATTTAATAAAGAAGTAAATAGAAGAACAAATATAAAATTTTGGGCAAATTCTCTTCTATAATTAAGACTTTTCCCAAAAATTCCAATCATTACAACAACATTATTGACAATTTCAATCATCAATAACAAATATATCACATCCCATTAGTTAAAAATACAATTTTTCTTGAAAACCAACATGCACAGGGATAAATATGCATTCCCATAATTAGGTTCCCCAACTATGGTATCAAAAGTTGTAAACAAACAATAACATCCCCTCACATATCTATATCTCTCTATTAGTTCCTTGCGGTATTGTTCTATATACCAAATCGAAGATAATTTAGTATAGATTTCTAAGATAAGGTTAATCTCAACTTCTGGGATCAAATACCCATTCAATTTTAAAAAAAAGGCTAAAGGGGGTGTTTTGAGATCCACATCAAAGAGACGTTATTTTGAAATTTTGATCACACCATTGTGACAAGGGTTTAGTGAAGGTTACAAAAACAAAGTCTATTTTATAAAAAAGCAACTTTTACAATGTCTCATTTTCAAGGGTTTTTAAAAGGAAGTGTAAAAAATCCAATAATGGTACCCAAGTCACAAGAGATGCAAAGACAGACTCAAACTAACTAGGAGAAGGCTTAGAAATCACAGTTACCTCAAGGAAACCGCAAAGGAGGGATTGAAGGCTCTATTCTCTACCGAATCCTCGAGTTGAGTTTTGAAGATTCCACTCCAATTAATGTGTTCCTTTCCATGTAGTGATCTTGCGGCAAACAATGGCAGTTCATGGTGGTCACCGATGGTCAGTGGCGGTGAAGGAGGAGGTTGGGGGTGTTGGGTGAGGTTTTGGGGAAGAAGATGGAAGCAAAATGGTTGTTTTATGTTGCTGGATGTATTTGTAGCTTGCAAGACTAGCCATGTGAAATTTTGCTCGCTTGGGCGAGCTGATCCAACTTAGACTCACCCAGGGGAAATTCTACTTGCCTGGGTGAATTCCGCTTCAACAAATTTGACTGCTTCGGTGAAAATATCATATCTCATACACTAGATGTTATTTTGAAAATCCCAACGGTCAAAACGTGCAGACTCGGGTTTCAAGCCTAAAGTCCAAATTTGTAGGTGATCCATCAGTTAATGAATCCAGGATTGTGGTTTTACCGGAACAGGTTTAGGTAAAACTTGAAATCACATAATTTCAACCTAAGTCAATAAAACTCCACATAACTCAATATTCACGTCAAGCAAATCACACATGGCTAATTCACATAATACCTCAACTCATCCAAATTAATCAAGTAATCAAATAACACAAGAACTACGTCAAACATCTATTTTCAGTTATCGAAATTTCAGGGTGTTATAGGAGGCAACTTGCAGAACCCATGCCCAAATATGACCTTAAAGTTGTCTTAGAATTCTATGCTAATTCCTGGCCTATTGAGGAGGGATTTCTTGATAAGTGCTCCAATGTGTGGGGCCAATGGATTCCTTATGACGCTGATGCTATCAACCAATTTTTAAGGAATCCATTAATCTTGGAAGAAGGGCAACAATGTGAATATACTTCACGGAGAGGCAGGACTATAGGTTTTAACAAGAGGCAATAGGTCAACTTCTTTGCTTCCTAGACCACGATTTTGTTCGTAGCATGGCAAGGAAGTGGTTGCGGATAATGCACACAAATATGACTACTCTTACTTAAATCTGGATGACCTTCCTCCTTAGTAATGTTCTCCCAAGTGATCATAACTCTGATCTGACTCTACCCAAATGTTAGTTGATCTACAATTTTATGGAGCATATCAGTGTTCACATGGCCCAGTTCATTTCAGACGCCTTTCACCAGTTTGTTATTACAGAACCTCCTAAGAACCTTGTGGACCCAGAAAAAATCTAATAAAAACACTGGATTTTCACGCTTTAATCACAAGTTTCTGCTAGTTCTATGGAGTGTCGGTCACCACAGCCAAACACATTCGACCTCCCATTGGTAGATCATTCATTGAGAAATATTGCATGCCAAGGCAAGTACAACAACTGGAGCAAGTTCAGCAGCTTCAACCAGCACTAGATGCCCCCCCACCACCACAACAGAAGCCATCCTTGGAGTCCATCTCAGCACACCTACAGAGGATGGAGCTCCAGATGCATACTTACATTCGTCATTTGGCTAATCAGCAAGCAACAAATCATAGGTGCCAGATGCAATTTAGCAACAACTTCTACTACTACACATTGCACCAACATCTCCAGGACCCTAACCCTTACCCTTGGCCTACTCCTGAGCAATTTAGAGCTACTGTTGCATGGCCTGGAGATAGGCTTATTTTTCAAGAGGAGGCATGTCCTACAAATGCCTAAGAAGTTGACTAAGGAGATGGAGGAAGAGCGGAGGAAGATGAAGACATGATAGATCTTGTTGATTATTTCATTGGAGGAAACTGAGCTCCCCAGCCATGATCTTTAAAAATTTGTGACTTGTCTTTATGTTCCAACCTAGCCTCAACTAGACCAGCAACACCATAATATTTCAACCTTGCCAGCCACTAGTAGACTTACAACAACAAATGGGTTTTGTGTTTTAGATTGCACAGACATAGATTTTCTCCTCACTGAGGGTTTCCACTTAGGAAAATACAGTCTGTCACTTCTATCTAGTATATTTTACATAATACAAGGTCAATATAGAAGTGAGTTACTCTCAATAGAAAAGGCTAAAGAAAAAAATGCAGATTTCTCTTATAGAGATTTAGCACAAGTTTCTCTCACTGGAATGCTTCAACTTGACTTCAAGATGCTCTTCAATAAACTCTTAAAGCTCTAAAGATGACCGTTGAAGTGGAGTCCACTCAACTAACAGGCTTCTAGAGCAAGTAGACAGTGATGACAACTTCCATGAAATGACAACCTACAAAGCCATTTTGAGGATCCTTTCTGATGAGCATTTTGAAGTACCATCAAAATAGTCATTCAGATGTTTATTGAGAAAGAATTTACACTTGTAGTAAATTCTTTTGATAAAGTTCAACTGGTATGCCTTTCTGAAGTAGCACAACTTCATCAACGTCAATACAAACACAAAGCATTCTAAAGAAGATCGCTCATAGACATTGAGTGAAGGTACAATTATTGATGTGTTAGTGTTCTGTCCAAGGTCATACTGTGTAATTTCTTCAGTTTTAAATGTTGATGCTTCTCATAAGTGCTTTTCATGGACATATTCAACTTTCAACAAGTTTGCATCTTCAAATGCAATTAGCATTCACTTTCTGATGTACCCTAAGTGTGTGTGTTGTCAACTTCAGTCTTCTTATGTGTCCTTTATATTTGTGGCATCATATGAAAGTCATGAAGTTGTTCTTGAGTTGCATTCTAAAACATTTGGAACTCCTTTCTAAAGTTCAACTATTCAGAGTCAGATTCTTCATTATTTTGTTGTAAACTTTGGTACAACTTCATTTTGATTCTAGATGTTCTTCATGTAGTTTTCAATAGGTTTTCTATGTTAAGCCTCGTTGTTTAGTGCTTTGCCAAAAACCAAGTACTTAGAGGGAAACATTCTTCATCATATAGATGGGCTTCAAGAAATCTTTCAAGTTCTCAACTCCTGACAACTTGTCATACCCTAATTTCGTCCGGGAATTATAATTTGATGATATATAACCATTGATTGGCCGCTTCGAGATATTTGGCACCCTTTGTTGCACAATATGTGAAGTCCCGAGACGTGCCGAAAATCCAAAGGAAGCAGGCTTACGCGATCCGTGAAAATTTCGTGATGTGACGGAAATCGAAAGGAGGTATTTTTCGCAATCCGTGAGTTTTCGTAACTTCTTCGAAAGCTAAAAAAAAGAGTAAATACATAATCCGTAAGGACTCGTAACCTTGCGGAAGGAAAATAAGTATCGTTACGAAATTCGTAAATTTTCGTAACGTTACGGAAAAAGAATTACCAAAAAAGGGTAGAGGGGGGTGCATTTAGTAAAAAGGGGGGTACAAATAGCAATCAGGCCCACTTGGGCCTTCCAGATTCTTCCTCCAGAAGGCTGTTGCTTCTGGAGGAAGCAACCTTGCTCGCCTGGGCGAGCTAGGTGGCAAGCTCCTCCCCTATTTTGCTATAAATAGGGGGAGGAGTGAAGGGAGAAGGGGTTCAGCCTTCTTGGCACTTCTTATTCTCTCGAAATTGCTGAGGAAAATTATTTCCGTGAAGAAAATCCAAGCCGAGGCGCTTCCATAACGTTTCCGTGAGTAATTACGCGAAGATTCTCGACCATTCTTCAACATTCATCGTTCGTTCTTCGTTTTCTTCAATCTTCAACGGGTAAGTACCTCGAACCGAGCTTTTCAATTCATTCTATGTACCCGTGGTGGTCCACATTTTGTTTCATGTATTTTTATTCTCGTTTTCATTCGCTTTTTATACCCCCTTTTGACGTGCTTAAGTCATTTATTTAAGTCATTTCTCGCCTAATCTAAAAATAAAATAAATTTCCACCGATCGTTTGAATTGTATCATCCGTTAATTTCAGTTAAAATGAATTCCGACCGTTCGGTCGTGCCGTAACCACGTAGGAAATCAAAAAAGAGGTAAAATAATAATATAATAATAAAAAATACCTTTTAGTAAAATAAAGCGAAAAATCAATCGGACGTTTTCTCTTTGGGATTTCTCATTCTTAATTGAATTGACTAATAACTAAAGTGAAACTAAGGCTAAAATCAACTCGCCTAGTCAAGCTCGTCCACAAAAATAGGGTTTTTGAAAGTTTATCATTTCAGTTTCTTACCAAGTAAAATGGATCATTTTTAAGGTCCAACGCCTTAAAATGATCACCTTTCAAGTAAAAAGAATCACTTGATTCACGCATAAAGGAAGAACTACGTAGGTCTGATTTCCTCTTTGATGGAGGGTACGTAGGAGCAAGAGCCCCGCTTTTGTCGACCTCAAAAAATAAAAAGAACTAAAAATTAAGATAACACAATTTCCACAATTCTAAAAAATAGGTTGTTGTCCTTTGAGACAAACGTGAGAGGTGCTAATACCTTCCTCAAACGTAAATACAACTCCCGAACTTAGAATTTTCATTTTGACTGGTTTCCTTCGGTTTTTCCGACGTTTTCCACAAATAAACGTTGGTGGCGACTCCGCGCATCTTTCCTCCTTTGGAAAGCGCACCCGTGAGCCTCGCCTCGCTCGCCCGCAAAAGGGCACGTTGCGATAGTTGGCGACTCCACTGGGGACTTTTTGTGAGTTAGGCCTATTTTAAGAATTGTGGAATTGTGAAACTTTGAGTGTGCATTTGTTGAACTGTGTAAAATGCAAATAACTGTTGTCTATTTCGCATTCTTTACACTGCATTCTAAGCACCCACGGGTTTGAGTAAAAAAAAAAGGAAAGGGACCCTACACCCAGGTTCATGGGAATTTAAGGAGTGGAGGTGAATCTATCATCATGCTAGGTCTCCGACTTGCTTGATAATAGTGAAACCTCGTCTAGAGCTTTCTCTCTTTATAATGTGTTGTCGCTGGTATTCCATACTGCCACAATATTATTATCTTGAGTGATGATACCTCTAGAAAACAGTCGTGTGAGTTATGAATTGTTGGGGAGTAGTTATTAGAGACCCCTAGATATTGTCCTATAGGTTCCCAAATAGGGGCAAAGAGCAAACACGCTCCGTGCCATTCGTTCTCATGCATTTTTGGTTTATAGTTTTTGCTAGTGATGTTTGGTTTCTTTAGAGTAATACGTAACCTTTTTAATGCTACGTTGAGGTGCCATCATGCCCAAAACGTAGCATTAAAATTGGGTCTCTGCGGTCTCGTATGTATGAATTACCCCTTTATCTTGTTTTCTTTCCGTTTCATGCATACGCATCGCATCATTCATGTCGGAGTCTTGATCCACCCCTTTTTTAGGTAAATGATGGGGACAAATCAAAACGGCAAAAGGTTTATCAAGTCAAGGTTAAAAGTCTAGATGTCACTAGCCTCAAGGAATTGGGACGATTGATGGGACCCCTCCAAAGGCAAGCCTTCCGCAAAGTCTACGGGAAGATTCTAGATTTGACCGCAACGGAGGTATTTACGGAAGTTGTCGTATCCCTCGCCCAATACTATGACCAGCCGTTGAGGTGTTTCACGTTTGGGGACTTCCAAATGGTACCAACTATTGAAGAGTTTGAGGAGATATTAGGATGCCCTCTTGGGGGGAGAAAACCGTATCTTTTCTCCGGCTTTCTTCCTTCCTTGAGCAAGATTGCAGCTGTGGTTGGAGATTCGGCAAAAGAGTTGGATTGCATGAAGCAAACTCGGAACGGCGTAGTGGGCCTGCCTCGGAAATACTTGGAAGGCAAGGCAAGGGATATGGCGAGCCAAGAGAAGTGGGGCCCGTTTGCAGATATTTTAGCTTTGCTGATTTTTGGGGTTGTCCTCTTTCCGAACGTTGACGGTTTGGTAGACTTAGCCGCCATTGATGCTTTCCTCGCATATCACCATAGCAAGGAAAGTCCAGTGGTGGCTATCTTGGCAGATTTGTTTGACACCTTTGACCGGAGGTGTGAGAAAAATAGTGCACGGATTGTCTGTTGTTTACCCGCTCTCTGTGTGTGGTTGATTTCACACCTATTCCAACAAGACACGAGACACCCGTGTCCGCTTCAAAGTTATCGCTCATGCGCCGAAAAAGGAAGAGTCGATTGGGACCAACATTTGGCTGGGATAGGGGGCAGCGCGATCAATTGGTTTCCTCGTTGGAAGGAAGGCAAGGAAGGAGTTCTTTTCTCGTGTGGGGACTACCCTAATGTTCCATTGATAGGGACTAGGGGGTGTATTAATTATAATCCCGCACTCGCCATAAGACAGCTAGGGTACCCCATGAGGGGAGCACCAACGGAAGGGAGTCTCTCACCTTTCCTTGTGAAAGATTTAGGCGCGCAAGGTCTCAAGGTTATACAAAGAATCCACAAGGCGTGGAGGAGTCCGTTGAGGAAAGACAAGGAGCTTAGGGGAATCCGTAATGGCGTCATCGGAGGTTATCATGGATGGCTAAGAATTCACACGCGAGGGTTAGATTGGCTCTCCAAGTTGAAAGTTATCAATGAGGAGAACTTCGAAGCTCTGGAGGAAGATAAAGAAGTCCGAGCTCTAAAATTGGAACTAGGGAAGGCAAGACTCGCCAAGGAGAAGTTCAAATCAGCTGCTACACACATCTGGAAAGAGTGCACCGAGTTACAAGAGGAAAACGCGGCCACTGCAAGAGCCCTTGAACAAGAAACCAAAAGGGCCCGCAAGGAGGAATATGGCCGAGAGAAATTCCGAGGAGCATTGTGGGGTAGCAACAATGAGCTCAAGCTCCGAAGAGAGGAAAGAGATCGGTCACGGGTGCATGGCATGATCTTGAAAGAAGAGTTAGTTGCTTGCGCGAGGTCCAAAAGGAGTTTGGCTCAACACTTGGAAGCCACGGAGCAAAGCATGCTAGCTATCATAGGGCAATACAAGGAAGAATTGAACCAGTCTATGGCCCATGAACAAAAGCTAGTGGAGGATTTTGCACAAGTGTACGCCAAAAAAGAAGCAAGAGGGAGGGTGATTGATGCATTGCGTCAAGAAGCGACTATGTGGGTGGATAGGTTCGCCTTGACCTTGAATGGAAGTCAAGACCTCCCGCGTCTATTAGCCAAAGCAAAAGTCATGGCCGAAGTGTGTACGGCCCCCGAGGAGATTCATGGGCTAATCAATTACTGTCAACACATGATAGATTTGATGGCCCACATAATTAGAAACCGTTAGGTTCTCTTGTAATACCTTTGTATAATCTTGGCTAGATGAAAGCTTTGTTCTTTTTATAAAATGAAAAGTTCTGAACTCATCATGTTATCTAAAAACCTTGGGGTGGATCCAAGTGCTCCGATCATCCATTTGCATATTCATGTTTTGGTGGCATACTCACCGTTGTTTATTTCTTTGGGAATTTCATCATAACTAAGAAAACACCAAGGCACCCCTATAACACTCGATCCAGAAAAATGGATAATGAAGAGGGCGTGCAGGAACAGATGAAGGCCGATCTTCGACTTTAAAAGATCAAATGGCTTCCATCTCAGAGGTCATGTTAAAACTCCAGAAAACTATAGAGGATAAAGCCACGACAACCGCCTCCAGTACAGTTAGGGAAGCGGAGCCGGTGCTGCAACCCGCCTTAAATCCGGGCCAAGACAGAAACACGGCTGTGTTTGGTCGAAGGTATAGTTCGCAAGCTTATCCTTATGGCTTGCCTCCGGACTTCACCCCCCATGCCACCCCGAAAGATTTAAGCCAAGCCCCTACTTTCGAGGGGCAACTCCCACCTTATGACGACTATCCCGGGCAAGACGATGAGGAAGGAGATACCCATCTTAGCCCCCTGCTCCACCTCAAAGATCCGTCCCCACATGAACTAACCCAACCGAACATAGTCCGCCATATCCCGGCCTCACCCACACCCGTAAAAGAATCTGTTCCCTTCACGGAAGATAAGGGAAAGATTGAGGCACTTGAAGAGAGGTTAAGAGCAGTCGAGGGCCTTGACAATTACCCATTCTCGGATTTGGCGGATTTGTGTCTCGTGCCCAACATCGTCATCGCTCCCAAGTTCAAAGTACCAGACTTTGATAAATACAAAGGGACGACATGTCCAAAAGGGCATCTCCGGATGTATTGCCGAAAGATGGGGGCGTATTCTGCGGACGAAAAGTTGTTGGTCCATTTCTTTCAAGACAGCTTGGTCGGTGCAGCTGTAGCATGGTATACCAATCTGGAAGCTTCCCAGATCCGATCATGGAAGGACTTGGCAACTGCCTTCATTAGGCAGTACCAGTACAATACGGACATGGCTCCCGATCGGAACCAGCTTCAGGGTATGACTAAGCGAGAGCATGAGTCCATTAAGGAATATGCCCAAAGATGGAGAGATCTCGCAGCCCAAGTCGTACCGCCCATGACGGAGAGGGAGATGATCACAATTATGGTAGATACGTTACCCACGTTCTACTATGAAAAGATGATAGGCTACATGCCAGCTAACTTTGCGGATCTCGTCTTCGCCGGAGAAAGGATTGAATCCGGACTACGAAAAGGCAAGTTCGAATATGCTGCCAATATGGCCCCAACAACAACAGAAGAGCCCCAGTAGTGGGTGCGAGGAAAAAGGAAGGAGACGCCCACGCAGTCACCACCGCCCCGACGTGGATGAAAGCACCCCAAAATATCCAAAGCTCATACCAACTCAATCCCCCAAATTTTTTAATCCGAGCCAGGAATTCCCTCCCGAATCAAGTAAAAGGACCACCCACAGCAGAAAGAGCGCCGGCCCAACGCACAGCTCCAGCCGCACCCCGGCCAGTTAATAATACAGCCCCCGACACGACCTATAAATATGCACAGCACCCGCCCCCGAAAGACAACTTCCCTCCTATTCCCATGGCATACTCCGAGTTATGGCCTTCATTATTGGAGAATCATTTGGTGGTGGCCATACCCGGGAAGGTCCTCCAGCCACCCTACCCCAAGTGGTATGACCCGGGTGCCAAGTGTGCGTACCATAGTGGAGTTCCCGGACACAACATTGACTCCTGCTGATGTGCCATCATTTTCTTCTATTTTCTAAACCCTTTTTGCACCATTTTAATTATTGATTGGTCTTAATTGTCAATTAATTAGGCAGTTTTATTATTTGGGCTCATTTAGCTAATTTGATGTTTTTAATCTAATTTCAGGAATTAATGAAACATTGGGCTTAATCCGGATTTTGGTTGTGGACTTGAAGAGGGCAAATAAAGCAGCGCTTACCTTAGTTAATTTCTAATTAGGAAATTTCGCAATTTTATTTTATGTTGTTCAGTGTTTATTTCGTTTTGGGCCAGAGTATTGTAATAGGGCCCAGTGACTTTGAGTGACTCTTTTTAAATAGCTGCTTTGGGATTCGTGCAGGGCATTCTATTCTGTTATGCTATTCATTATTCAGAGCTTTGTTTTAGGGTTTTCGTTTTTCTGTTTTGATGCTTCTGAGTTCGTAATGCAATTTTACGTTTTCTGCTTCTAATTACAATTTTGTTCTTGCTTCTTCTTATACTCTCATTTACGTTTCTGTTCCATTTTACATTTCTGTTCGTTTACGTTTCTGTTCATTTACGTTTCTGCTTCATGTTTCAATTGCTTTTTCTGTTTGAATCCATGGAAGGTTAGATTTTCTGGTGTTGTTTCCTTTTGAGGACGAAGCCCAACTCTCTTTGAGGTTTCGCTTGTAATGTGGTTTCCTGGCAGTTCTCCCTTCACCAGTATCCCAAATTCGTGAATATTAATCAATGCACGCTTCGTGTTCGATTAATTGCCTCTGAGCCTAACTTGCGTTCATGCTTAATGGACGAAGGGCTAACTGGTGTATGTGGTGCCTAATCACGTATTGAAAACCCTAAGTTGATTTTCGCTTAGTAAATTGAAATAGGGTTGGATTAAGTGGTTGACTGTTAGGGACGAATTCTCCATAACCCAGGATAAGAGAATGGCTTCTGAATCAGAGGAAACAACCCGTTTTTAATATTAGTAGTTTCGTATTCCAGTTTACTTGTTCTGCTCTTTAATCACAAAACAAACAAACCCCCCCCCAATCGTTACTGTTACTATTACTGCAAGTATATTATGAACATTTGGTTTGTCACTGCTCGTTGGGAAACGACCTAGGATCACTTCCTAGTTACTGCATTTTCATGTTTATTTGATTCCGGTACGGCCTCGATCAAATTTGGCGCCGTTGCCGGGGAGCAGTGTCCAAAGGTTCATAATAGCTAGCTAGTGTTGTGTGTTTAATCCTTTCGTGTTTTATGTTTAATTGTTAGTATTGTGTTAGTATGTGTGTTAGTGTTGTTTAGTGTCCTGGTATTTTGTTTAATGTGTGTTCTGTTTCAGTTTTACCATTAAGCGTTTCCCCTGTTTCAGTCTTGGGTGTTTTGCTGTGAAGATTGTGCTTGAAAACAGAGTAGTAGTAAAAATCAGCTTGCGGAAAAACAGAGTAGTAGTAGAAATCAATTAGAGACGGATTTTAGCGACCACCCATGCTGAATTATTTGAGATTTTTTGTTTTAGTAGCTAGGGTTGTTATTTTTGGCTGAATTTTTTTGTGGTAACTTCTTTTAATCCATATTTTATGGGAAAAATAGCTAGAGCCTTTAGTTTGGTCAGATTTGAAAGTTCCAAAAAACTAGCAAATTTTGTGTTTGTCAAAACTTCAAACGGCCATAACTTTTGCTCCGGTTATCAGAATCGCAATTATTATATATGCATTTGGGGTAGAAAAAAATTTCCTACGCCGTGGCAGCCCGCCATAGGCCAGCTGAGGTCTCCATCGTCCAAAAAAAGCGATTCTGTCAAAAGTTTTTTATTTTTCAAGTTTTATTCACTTATTTTTCTTAACCTACCAATTTTAGCTTTCATAGTTAGACTTTGAATTTTTGTCTGAAATTTTTTGTGCTATCTTGTCATCATTTTATAAGGTTGCTCACAAAATTTCAAGTCATTTGGATATCATTTGAGGGTAGCTGTAGTTCAAACCTACACCTTTATTTACATGACAAGGCAACTAGTTGTGTGCATGCTGAATGTAGTGTATGACTAGAGGCAATCCATCTGACTTACAACCCTTTGATCCTGAGATAGATAGGACATTTCATAGATTAGTTAGGCATCATTTTATACCTTTTGATCATTCTCAGCATTCCATAACTGGTGAATCTGTGCATTCTGTTATTGGTGATTTTGAACATCCTGATCTTGAGCATTATAATTTTGAGCATTCTGATTCTGAGCATTCTGATTTTGCACATTCTGAGAACATGGCACAACCTCCACCTCGTGAGAGGACTCTAAGGGAAATGGCTGCACCTGATTTCACCTACGAAAGCTTGTGCATCCAATACCCTGATGAGGATGTCCCATATGTTCTTAAAACTGGACTGATTCATTTGCTTCCAAAGTTTCATGGCCTTGCAGGTGAAGACCCGCACAAACATTTGAAAGAATTTCACATTGTCTGCTCCACCATGAAACCCCCAGATGTCCAAGAGGATCACATATTTCTGAAGGCTTTTCCTCATTCATTAGAGGGAGTGGCAAAGGACTGGCTGTATTACCTTGCTCCAAGGTCCATCACGAGCTGGGATGACCTTAAGAGAGTATTCTTAGAAAAAATTTTCTCTGCTTCCAGGACCACAGCCATCAGGAAGGATATCTCAGGTATTAGACAACTCAGTGGAGAGAGCCTTTATGAGTACTGGGAGAGATTTAAGAAACTATGTGCCAGTTGCCCCCACCATCAGATTTCAGAACAACTTCTTCTCCAATATTTTTATGAAGGACTCAGTAATATGGAGAGAAGTATGATAGATGCTGCCAGTGGTGGAGCCCTTGGAGACATGACTCCTGCTGAAGCCAGAAATTTAATTGAGAAGATGGCCTCCAACTCCCAGCAGTTTAGTGCCAGAAATGATGCCATAGTCATTAGAGGAGTGCATGAGGTAGCTACAAACCCATCTGCATCATCTGAAACTAAGAAGCTTGAAGGCAAACTGGATGCGTTGGTCAACTTGGTAACCCAGCTGGCCTTGAATCAGAAATTTGTACCTGTCGCAAGGGTTTGTGGTTTGTGCTCCTCTGCTGACCACCATACAGACCTTTGCCCTTCCATGCAGCAACCTGGAGCAATTGAGCAGCCTGAAGCTTATGCTGCAAATATTTACAATAGACCTCCTCAACCTCAGCAGCAAAATCAACCACAGCAGAGCAATTATGACCTTTCCAGCAACAGATACAACCCTGGGGTGAGGAATCACCCTAACCTCAAATGGTCCAGCCCTCAGCAACAACAACAGCAGCCTGCTCCTTCCTTCCAAAATGCTGTTGGCCCAAGCAGACCATACATTCCTCCACCAATCCAACAACAGAAACAACCCCAGAAACAGCCAACAGTTGAGGCCCCTCCACAACCTTCCCTCGAAGAACTTGTGAGGCAAATGACTATGCAGAACATGCAGTTTCAGCAAGAGACCAGAGCCTCCATTCAGAGCTTAACCAATCAGATGGGACAATTAGCTACCCAATTGAATCAACAACAGTCCCAGAATTCTGACAAGCTGCCTTCTCAAGCTGTCCAAAATCCCAAAAATGTCAGTGCCATTTCATTGAGGTCGGGAAAGCAGTGTCAAGGACCTCAACCCGTAGCACCTTCCTCATCTGCAAATGAACCTGCCAAACTTCACTCTATTCCAGAAAAAGGTGATGACAAAAATCTACCTAACAATTTCTGTGCAAGTGAATCTTCTTCCACAGGTAATTCTGATTTGCAGAAGCAGCACATTCCCCCTCTTCCATTCCCTCCAAGAGCAGTTTCCAACAAAAAAATGGAAGAGGCAGAGAAAGAGATCTTGGAAACATTTAGAAAAGTAGAGGTAAACATACCTCTGTTGGATGCGATAAAGCAAATTCCAAGATATGCTAAATTCTTGAAGGAGCTGTGCACTAATAAGCGAAAGCTTAAAGGAAGTGAACGAATTAGCATGGGCAGAAATGTCTCCGCATTGATTGGTAAATCTGTTCCTCAAATTCCTGAAAAATGCAAAGATCCAGGTACATTCAGCATACCTTGTATTATAGGGAATAGTAAGTTTGACAATGCCATGCTAGATTTAGGAGCCTCTGTTAGTGTTATGCCTCTGTCGATTTTTAATTCTCTATCTCTAGGTCCCTTGCAGTCAACTGATGTGGTAATTCATTTAGCTAATAGAAGTGTTGCCTATCCTGTTGGTTTCATAGAAGATGTCTTAGTTAGAGTTGGTGAACTGATTTTCCCTGTTGATTTTTATATCTTGAATATGGAAGATGGATTTTCTCAAGGATCAGTTCCCATCATTCTAGGGAGACCCTTTATGAAAACTGCTAGAACTAAGATAGATGTTTATGCAGGCACACTGTCCATGGAGTTTGGTGATATAACTGTTCATTTTAATATTCTGGATGCTATGAAATACCCATCTGAAGATCTTTCTGTATTTCGTGCTGAAATAATTGACCATGTTGTTGATGAATACATGACTGATCTTTATTCTAATCTTCATGCCTCTCACTCTTCATGCATTGAGTCTGAAATTGTACTTGATCATATGTCTGAATTTGATGCTGAGAGTGAATCTGAGAGTGATATTGATTGCATGCCTGGTGGTGGTGTTTTACCTCTTGAGATTGATTTTATAGAGTCAGATAGGACTAACCATGTTTCAGGAAGTACACATACCTCTGACTTTCTTTATGAGGTAAAGGCTGAGAAACCATCTCCTTCTACCACTGTCCAGCCGACCACACCAGAATTGAAGCCTCTGCCATCAAATTTAAAATACGCTTACTTGGATGATAGCAAGAGTTTTCCAGTGATTATATCTGCCTCCCTTGCTGATGAGCAAGAGGAGAAGTTGTTGTCAGTTCTCAAGAAGCATAAGAAGGCTATAGGCTGGACCCTGGCGGACATTCCTGGTATTAGCCCATCCACATGTATGCATCGAATAAATTTAGAAGATGGAGCTAAACCAGTAAGACAGCCACAGAGAAGACTCAACCCGGTGATTCTTGATGTAGTGAAGAAGGAGATAACCAAGCTTTTGTAAGCTGGAATCATTTATCCTATCTCCGACAGCCAATGGGTGAGTCCCGTCCAGGTAGTCCCGAAAAAGACTGGCCTCACAGTGATCAGAAATGAGAAGGAGGAGCTGATTCCTACTCGGGTGCAGAACAGTTGGAGAGTCTGCATTGACTATAGGAGGCTGAACCAGGTTACCAAAAAGGACCATTTTCCCTTGCCATTCATTGACCAGATGCTTGAACGCCTGGCAGGTAAATCCCACTACTGTTTCCTTGATGGTTTTTCTGGTTATATGCAAATTACTATTGCTCCTGAGGATCAGGAAAAGACCACATTCACCTGCCCCTTCGGCACTTTTGCTTATAGGAGGATGCCTTTCGGCCTGTGCAATGCCCCTGGTACCTTCCAGCGGTGCATGATTAGTATTTTCAGTGATTTTTTAGAAAATTGCATAGAGGTGTTTATGGATGATTTCACTGTATATGGATCCTCTTTTGATGGTTGTTTGAATAGTTTGGAAAAAGTTTTGAATAGATGCATTGAAACTAACCTTGTTCTAAATTTTGAAAAATGTCATTTTATGGTTGAGCAAGGTATAGTTTTAGGCCACATTATTTCCAATAAGGGTATTGAAGTAGATCCTGCAAAAATTTCTGTTATTTCACAATTGCCTTACCCCTCTTGTGTGCGAGAGGTGCGATCTTTTCTTGGTCATGCAGGATTCTACAGGCGCTTTATAAGGGATTTTAGCAAAGTAGCCCTTCCACTGTCCAACTTGTTGCAAAAGGAGGTGGAGTTTGACTTTAATGATAGATGCAAAGAGGCTTTTGATTGCCTCAAAAGAGCGTTGACTACCACCCCCATCATCCAGGCACCCAATTGGACAGCCCCTTTTGAGCTTATGTGTGATGCATCAAATTATGCATTGGGGGCTGTCCTTGCTCAGAAAATTGATAAATTGCCTAGGGTGATATATTATGCTTCTAGGACTTTAGATGCTGCCCAAGCAAATTATACTACTACTGAGAAAGAGCTTCTAGCCATAGGTTTTGCTCTTGAAAAATTTTGATCTTATTTGCTTGGTACTCGCATTATTGTTTATACTGACCATGCAGCTCTAAAGTACTTGTTGAAGAAGGCTGATTCTAAGCCTAGGTTGATCCGATGGATGCTCTGGCT
The DNA here is from genome assembly GCF_000004515.6 of Glycine max. Taxonomy (NCBI): domain Eukaryota; kingdom Viridiplantae; phylum Streptophyta; class Magnoliopsida; order Fabales; family Fabaceae; genus Glycine; species Glycine max. Next base: position 33,150,557 of record NC_038248.2, on the reverse strand, counting down.
CCAAGAGTTTGACTTGGAGATCCGTGATAGGAGCGGAGCACAAAATCTAGTTGTTGATCATTTGAGTCAGATCGAACGTGTCTCTGATGCAGATTCACCTATTCGGGATGATTTCCCGGATGACCATTTGTATATATTGTATAGTATTTCTGACTCTCTTTCTACTCCCTGGTTTGCTAACATTGTCAATTATTTAGTTGCCTCTGTTTTTCCTCCCTTAGCATCTAAGGCCCAAAAAGATAAAATTAAAAGTGATGCTAAGCATTTTATTTGGGATGACCCCTACTTGTGGAAATTGTGCAGTGATCAGGTCATTAGACGGTGCATTCCAGATCATGAGACTGACTCAGTCCTGCAGTTCTGTCATTCTTCCGCACCGGGAGGTCATCTGGGTGTTCAAAGGACAGCTCGCAAAGTGCTTGATTGTGGTTTTTATTGGCTCACCAACTTTAAAGATGCGTGGAAGATCTGCAGCACTTGTGAGCAGTGTCAGAGAGCAGGAAATACACTTACATGGCGACAACAAATGCCTCAGCAACCTATGCTATTCTGTGAGGTGTTTGATGTCTGGGGTATAGATTTCATGGGTCCTTTTCCTGTCTCTTTTGGTTATGTTTATATTCTCCTTGCAGTTGATTATGTTTCAAAATGGGTAGAAGCCAAGCTCACTAGAACTAATGATGCTAAAGTTGTCGCAGACTTTGTCAGGTCTAATCTGTTTTGCAGGTTTGGAGTACCTAAAGCAATTGTTAGTGATCAAGGAACCCATTTTTGCAACAGGACAATGCATGCCCTGCTTAAAAAGTACGAGGTGGTACACAGGGTATCCACACCATACCACCCCCAGACCAATGGACAGGCAGAAATTTCTAACCGAGAAATCAAGCGAATTTTAGAGAAGATTGTGCAGCCAAGCAGGAAAGATTGGAGTACGAGGCTTGATGATGCTCTCTGGGCACATCGGACTGCCTACAAAGCACCCATAGGAATGTCTCCTTATCGGGTTGTCTTTGGAAAGGCATGTCATCTTCCAGTGGAAATTGAGCACAAAGCTTACTGGGCAGTGAAGACTTGCAACTTCTCTATGGACCAAGCTGGTGAGGAAAGAAAGTTGCAACTGAGTGAGTTAGATGAAATCCGCCTAGAAGCCTACGAGAATGCCAAGTTCTATAAAGAAAAGACTAAGAAGTTCCATGATAGCATGATAGTTAAAAAAGACTTCGTGGTTGGGCAAAAAGTGTTATTGTATAATTCTAGGCTTGGACTCATGAGTGGTAAGTTGAGGTCTAAGTGGATTGGTCCTTTTGTTGTTACTAATGTTTTTCCTTATGGTACAGTTGAGATCAAAAGCGACTCCACAAACAAGAGCTTCAAGGTCAACGGACATCGACTTAAGCCATTCCTCACGAACCCTTCTTTAGTGGACGTAGTGGTGGAAGAGACTTCCTTACTCCACCCTACTCTTCCTCCACCATGACTTAGGGAGTTTCTTTTTCTTTTCCTATCTCCTTCTTTGCTTTTATTACACTTGTCCGATTCTCTTTGATGATTTAATTGTTTTTAATCTTTTAATTGTGCTACATTGAGGACAATGTGTTGTTTAAGTATGGGGGGGGGGAGTGTTCTTTGATTTTTCTAGTTTTGTTGGTTTTGTTAATTTGTTAGTTGTGTTAATTTGTTAATGTTGTTAGTTTCGTCGGATTTTTAGTTTAATATTTTGGGTCAATTTTGTGTGCTCGTACGACTTTGCATGTTTTTCTTTGAATTATAGGATATGTTCAAGAAATGGGTAATTGTTTTGAAAATAAAAGTTCTTGACATTTTGTGACTTGAAATCCTTGATTCTTCTCTACATGTCATGATAGTTTTGAAAGCTCAATTTGAAAGTGATGATTTTACCTTTGTGAGAATTTGAGCCATCCATCATCATAATCATTTGGTGTGTTTTGCCCCATTGATTGCTTGCACAATAGCCTTGGCTTGATTCTTGTTGATGCGTCCTAATTCACATGCATATTTGGAAATGATTAAGGCAATTTTGTTCTTATAAGCTTCTAGCCAAATGGACTTACCTTGAATTAATTCCTTTGATAGCCCTTTTGAGCCTTGTTTCCCTTTCCTTGTTTTGAAGCTCACTACAAGCCTTAAGTGAAAAATCATGATATCACCATATCCTTAAGGAATTTTGGAGCTTTGGAATTGTTTTGGGAATAAGTGTGGGGGGTTTTTGTTTCATTGGACAACTTGTTTTGTTGGCTATGCTTCATGATGTATTTTGGGCCATACTTGATGTACATTGTATATTGGTTAAATGTTGGACATGCTGAATGAAATGTTGTTTCTCAAAGGCTATAGAGTAAAAAAAAAAAATCGAAAAAAAAATTGAAAAAAGAAAAAGAAAAGCAATAAAGTTGAGTGAATAAGATCTTAAATGACACAAGAATGATGAAACTTTTGGTTCTACTCTTCATGTTTAAATTTTATCTTTACTTCTTGTTAGTGCTTAGCTTTACTGAGCTTTAAAAGATTGGCTAAAATTTTGTTAAAACATAAGCACTTAGACAATGAAGGAAAGCTGGAGTTGCTGCACATGATGTCCAACGCTATGTCAAGGAATCAGATTGGGTTGCACAATGCACAAGGCAAGACAAAATGTCAAATGAAGAATTGAAGCTGCAGGATCCACGATGTCGGATACAATGTCCAGGACATCCTGCCCGAAAATACTGGACACATAAATCTGTTATATCTTTAACAGATTAATGTGCAGGATCCACGATGTCGGATACAATGTCCAGGACATCCTGCCCGAAAATACTGGACACATAAATCTGTTATATCTTTAACAGATTAATGTGCAGTTAGCAACAGATTTGGCGATCTATCTTTAGGAACGAATTAAAAGATAATTAAAGTTCGAATTACAAACTTGAATAGTTCGTTCAGGGATTAAAGATTAAAGATAAAAAAACTAAAAGATCAAGCTTTATCTTTTAAGATCTTTAAGTGCAGATTTTCAGGAAAATGATAGATCTCATCCAGCGCAAGTTGCTGCAGCCCAGATACGCACACTGCTATATAAACATGAAGGCTGCACGAGTTCTGTACCAAGTCCGGGATTGAAGAGTTATTTTGTGAGTTTTGGGACTTGAGTGTTTTGTGAGCCACCTTGATGTCACCCTAACATCAAGTGTTGGACCTGAGTGTGTAGAGTTGATCTCTATTGTTCAGAGAGCAATCTCTGGTGTGTATTTGATTTAACTGTAAACACGGGAGAGTGATTGAGAGGGAGTGAGAGGGGTTCTCATATCTAAGAGTGGCTCTTAGGTAGAGGTTGCACGGGTAGTGGTTAGGTGAGAAGGTTGTAAACAGTGGCTGTTAAATCTTCGAACTAACACTATTTTAGTGGATTTCCTCCCTGGCTTGGTAGCCCCCAGATGTAGGTGACGTTGCACCGAACTGGGTTAACAATTCACTTGTGTTATTTACTTGTTTAATCTGTTCATACGGTCATATACAATCTGCATGTTCTGAAGCGTGATGTCGTGACATCCTGTACGACATCTGTCCCCAGTATCAGAATTTCAATTGGTATCAGAGCAGGCACTCGAAATCACTGAGTGAGACCTAGGGAGATAAATTCTGATGAACATGGAGAAAGAAGGAGGACCAGTGAACAGACCACCAATTCTGGATGGAACCAACTATGAATACTGGAAAGCAAGGATGGTGGCCTTCCTCAAATCACTGGATAGCAGAACCTGGAAAGCTGTCATCAAAGGCTGGGAACATCCCAAGATGCTGGACACAGAAGGAAAGCCCACTGATGGATTAAAGCCAGAAGAAGACTGGACAAAAGAAGAAGACGAATTGGCACTTGGAAACTCCAAAGCCTTGAATGCTCTATTCAATGGAGTTGACAAGAATATCTTCAGACTGATCAACACATGCACTGTGGCCAAGGATGCATGGGAGATCCTGAAAACCACTCATGAAGGAACCTCCAAAGTGAAGATGTCCAGATTGCAACTATTGGCTACAAAATTCGAAAATCTGAAGATGAAGGAGGAAGAGTGTATTCATGACTTCCACATGAACATTCTTGAAATTGCCAATGCTTGCACTGCCTTGGGAGAAAGGATGACAGATGAAAAGCTGGTGAGAAAGATCCTCAGATCGTTGCCTAAGAGATTTGACATGAAAGTCACTGCAATAGAGGAGGCCCAAGACATTTGCAACATGAGAGTAGATGAACTCATTGGTTCCCTTCAAACCTTTGAGCTAGGACTCTCGGATAGGACTGAAAAGAAGAGCAAAAACCTGGCGTTCGTGTCCAATGATGAAGGAGAAGAAGATGAGTATGACCTGGATACTGATGAAGGTCTGACTAATGCAGTTGTGCTCCTTGGAAAACAGTTCAACAAAGTGCTGAACAGAATGGACAGAAGGCAGAAACCACATGTCCGGAACATCCCTTTCGACATCAGGAAAGGTAGTGAATACCAGAAAAGGTCAGATGAAAAGCCCAGTCACAGCAAAGGAGTTCAATGCCATGGGTGTGAAGGCTATGGACACATCAAAGCTGAATGTCCCACTCATCTCAAGAAACAGAGGAAAGGACTTTCTGTATGTCGGTCTGATGATACAGAGAGTGAACAAGAAAGTGATTCTGACAGAGATGTGAATGCACTCACTGGGAGATTTGAATCTGCTGAAGATTCAAGTGATACAGATAGTGAAATCACTTTTGATGAGCTTGCTATATCCTATAGAGAACTATGCATCAAAAGTGAGAAGATTCTTCAGCAAGAAGCACAACTAAAGAAGGTCATTGCAAATCTGGAGGCTGAGAAGGAGGCACATGAAGAGGAAATCTCTGAACTTAAAGGAGAAATTGGTTTTCTGAACTCTAAACTGGAAAACATGACAAAATCAATAAAGATGCTGAATAAAGGCTCAGATTTGCTTGATGAGGTGCTACAGCTTGGGAAGAATGGTGGAAACCAGAGAGGACTTGGATTTAATCATAAGTCTGCTGGCAGAACGACCATGACAGAATTTGTTCCTGCCAAAAACAGCACTGGAGCCACGATGTCACAACATCGGTCTCGACATCATGGAACGCAGCAGAAAAAGAGCAAAAGAAAGAAGTGGAGGTGTCACTACTGTGGCAAGTATGGTCACATAAAGCCCTTTTGCTATCATTTACATGGCCATCCACATCATGGAACTCAAGGTAGCAGCAGCGGAAGGAAGATGATGTGGGTTCCAAAACACAAGACTGTTAGTCTTGTTGTTCATACTTCACTTAGAGCATCAGCTAAGGAAGATTGGTACCTAGATAGCGGCTGTTCCAGACACATGACAGGAGTTAAAGAATTCCTGGTGAACATTGAACCTTGCTCCACTAGCTATGTGACATTTGGAGATGGCTCTAAAGGAAAGATCACTGGAATGGGAAAGCTAGCCCATGATGGACTTCCTAGTCTGGACAAAGTACTGCTGGTGAAGGGACTGACTGCAAACTTGATCAGCATCAGTCAGTTGTGTGATGAAGGATTCAATGTAAACTTCACAAAGTCAGAATGCTTGGTGACAAATGAGAAGAGTGAAGTTCTAATGAAGGGCAGCAGATCAAAGGACAACTGTTACCTATGGACACCTCAAGAAACCAGTTACTCCTCCACATGTCTATCCTCCAAAGAAGATGAAGTCAAAATATGGCATCAAAGATTTGGACATCTGCACTTAAGAGGCATGAAGAAAATCATTGACAAAGGTGCTGTTAGAGGCATTCCCAATCTGAAAATAGAAGAAGGCAGAATCTGTGGTGAATGTCAGATTGGAAAGCAAGTCAAGATGTCCCACCAGAAGCTTCAACATCAGACCACTTCCAGGGTACTGGAACTACTTCACATGGACTTGATGGGGCCTATGCAAGTTGAAAGCCTTGGAGGAAAGAGGTATGCCTATGTTGTTGTGGATGATTTCTCCAGATTTACCTGGGTCAACTTTATCAGAGAGAAATCAGACACCTTTGAAGTATTCAAAGAGTTGAGTCTAAGACTTCAAAGAGAAAAAGACTGTGTCATCAAGAGAATTAGGAGTGATCATGGCAGAGAGTTTGAAAACAGCAAGTTTACTGAATTCTGCACATCTGAAGGCATCACTCATGAGTTCTCTGCAGCCATTACCCCACAACAAAATGGCATAGTTGAAAGGAAAAACAGGACTTTGCAAGAGGCTGCTAGGGTCATGCTTCATGCCAAAGAACTCCCCTATAATCTCTGGGCTGAAGCCATGAACACAGCATGCTACATCCACAACAGAGTCACACTTAGAAGAGGGACTCCAACCACACTGTATGAAATCTGGAAAGGGAGGAAGCCAATTGTCAAGCACTTCCACATCTTTGGAAGTCCATGTTACATTTTGGCAGATAGAGAGCAAAGGAGAAAGATGGATCCCAAGAGTGATGCAGGAATATTCTTGGGATACTCTACAAACAGCAGAGCATATAGAGTATTCAATTCCAGAACCAGAACTGTGATGGAATCCATCAATGTGGTTGTTGATGATCTAACTCCAGCAAGAAAGAAGGATGTCGAAGAATATGTCAGAACATCGGGAGATAATGTAGCAGATACAGCTAAAGGTGCAGAAAATGCAGAAAACTCTGATTCTGCTACAGATGAACCAAACATCGATCAACCTGACAAGAGACCCTCCATTAGAATCCAGAAGATGCACCCCAAGGAGCTGATTATAGGAGATCCAAACAGAGGAGTCACTACAAGATCAAGGGAAATTGAGATTGTCTCCAATTCATGTTTTGTCTCCAAAATTGAGCCCAAGAATGTGAAAGAGGCACTGACTGATGAGTTCTGGATCAATGCTATGCAAGAAGAATTGGAGCAATTCAAAAGGAATGAAGTTTGGGAGCTAGTTCCTAGACCCGAGGGAACTAATGTGATTGGCACCAAGTGGATCTTCAAGAACAAAACCAATGAAGAAGGTGTTATAACCAGAAACAAGGCCAGACTTGTTGCTCAAGGCTACACTCAGATTGAAGGTGTAGACTTTGATGAAACTTTCGCTCCTATTGCTAGACTTGAATCCATCAGATTGTTACTTGGTGTAGCTTGCATCCTCAAATTCAAGCTGTACCAGATGGATGTGAAGAGCGCGTTTCTGAATGGATACCTGAATGAAGAAGCCTATGTGGAGCAGCCAAAGGGATTTGTAGATCCAACTCATCCAGATCATGTATACAGGCTCAAGAAGGCTCTCTATGGATTGAAGCAAGCTCCAAGAGCTTGGTATGAAAGGCTAACAGAGTTCCTTACTCAGCAAGGATATAGGAAGGGAGGAATTGACAAGACTCTCTTTGTCAAACAAGATGCTAAAAACTTGATGATAGCACAGATATATGTTGATGACATTGTGTTTGGAGGGATGTCGAATGAGATGCTTCGACATTTTGTCCAACAGATGCAATCTGAATTTGAGATGAGTCTTGTTGGAGAGCTGACTTATTTTCTGGGACTCCAAGTGAAGCAGATGGAAGACTCCATATTCCTCTCACAAAGCAAGTATGCAAAGAACATTGTCAAGAAGTTTGGGATGGAAAATGCCAGCCATAAAAGAACACCTGCACCTACTCACTTGAAGTTGTCAAAAGATGAAGCTGGCACCAGTGTTGATCAAAGTCTGTACAGAAGCATGATTGGGAGCTTACTATATTTAACAACAAGCAGACCTGACATCACCTATGCAGTAGGTGTTTGTGCAAGATATCAAGCCAACCCTAAGATAAGTCACTTGACTCAAGTAAAGAGAATTCTGAAATATGTAAATGGCACCAGTGACTATGGGATTATGTACTGTCATTGTTCAGATTCAATGCTGGTTGGGTATTGTGATGCTGATTGGGCTGGAAGTGCAGATGACAGAAAAAGCACTTCTGGTGGATGCTTCTATCTGGGCAACAATCTTATTTCATGGTTCAGCAAGAAGCAGAACTGTGTGTCCCTATCTACTGTAGAAGCAGAATATATTGCAGCAGGAAGCAGCTGTTCACAACTAGTTTGGATGAAGCAGATGCTGAAGGAGTACAATGTCGAACAAGATGTCATGACATTGTACTGTGACAACATGAGTGCTATTAATATTTCTAAAAATCCTTTTCAACACAGCAGAACCAAGCACATTGACATTAGACATCACTATATTAGAGATCTTGTTGATGATAAAGTGATCACACTGAAGCACGTTGACACTGAGGAACAAATAGCAGATATTTTCACAAAGGCATTGGATGCAAATCAGTTTGAAAAACTGAGGGGCAAGCTGGGCATTTGTCTGCTAGAAGACTTATAGCAATTACTTCTATCTGAATGTGCTCAAACGTTAATAGCACATTCACTACTGGGCCAAAACAGATTCGACCGTTGCTTCACACGCCCCTCTACATTCCTCATTCAAATTTATATTTTCGTGGCAATCTCGTATTCAGCATTCCACAACAGCTCTCAGATTTTCACGAAACCATTTCAAAAGCTCTGCTTCTCCATGGCTACCGCACCAAAAGAAACCTCAGCTCCTGGTTCACCCTCTGTACCATCATCTCCATCATCCACTAAAGCACCATCACACCAGGAACGACCTGAATTCAATATCCAACCCATACAAATGATTCCTGGTTCAGCCCCTGTTCCTGAGAAACTGGTCCCTAAAAGACAACAGGGAATGAAGATTTCTGAAAACCCTAGCCTTGCAACAAGTCCTAGGGAAGTAGACACGGAGATGGACAAGAAGATTCGCAGTATTGTGAGTAGCATTCTGAAAAATGCTTCTGTCCCTGATGCTGATACAGATGTTCCAACATCTTCCACCCCAAATGTTTCTGTCCCTGATGCTGATAAAGATGTTCCAACATCTTCCACCCCAAATGTTTCTGTCCCTGATGCTGACAAAGATGTTCCAACATCTTTCACCCCAAATGCTTAAGTCCCCTCTTCATCCAGTAAAGAGGAATCAACAGAGGAAGAGGATCAAGTCACAGAGGAGACCCCTGCACCAAAGGCACCAGAACCTGCTCCAGGTGACCTCATTGATCTAGAAGAAGTAGAATCTGATGAGGAACCCATTGCCAACAAGTTGGCACCTGGCATTGCAGAAAGATTACAAAGCAGAAAGGGGAAAACCCCCATTACTAGGTCTGGATGAATCAAAACTATGGCACAGAAGAAGAGCACACCAGTCACTCCTACCACATCTAGATGGAGCAAAGTTGCAATTCCTTCCAAGAAGAGGAAAGAAATTTCCTCATCTGATTCTGATGATGATGTCGAACTAGATGTTCTCGACATCAAGAGGGCCAAGAAATCAGGGAAAAAGGTGCCTGGAAATGTCCCTGATGCACCATTGGACAACATTTCATTCCACTCCATTGGCAATGTTGAAAGGTGGAAATTTGTATATCAACGCAGACTTGCTGTTGAAAGAGAACTGGGAAGAGATGCCTTGGATTGCAAGGAGATCATGGACCTCATCAAGGCTGCTGGACTGCTGAAAACTGTCACCAAGTTGGGAGATTGCTATGAAAGTCTAGTCAGGGAATTCATTGTCAACATTCCCTCTGACATAACAAACAGAAAAAGTGATGAGTATCAGAAAGTGTTTGTCAGAGGAAAATGTGTTAGATTCTCCCCTGCTGTAATCAACAAATACCTGGGCAGACCAACTGAAGGAGTGGTGGATATTGATGTTTCTGAGCATCAAATTGCCAAGGAAATCACTGCCAAACAAGTCCAGCATTGGCCAAAGAAAGGGAAGCTTTCTGCAGGGAAGCTAAGTGTGAAGTATGCAATCCTGCATAGGATTGGCACTGCCAACTGGGTACCCACCAATCATACTTCCACTGTTGCCACAGGTTTGGGTAAATTTCTGTATGCTGTTGGAACCAAGTCCAAATTTAATTTTGGAAACTATATTTTTGATCAAACTGTTAAGCATTCAGAATCGTTTGCTGTCAAATTACCCATTGCCTTCCCAACTGTATTGTGTGGCATTATGTTGAGTCAACATCCCAATATCTTAAACAACATTGACTCTGTGATGAAGAGAGAATCTCCTCTATCCCTGCATTACAAACTGTTTGAGGGGACACATGTCCCAGACATTGTCTCGACATCAGGGAAAGCTGCTGCTTCAGGTGCTGTGTCCAAGGATGATTTGATTGCTGAACTCAAGGACACATGCAAGGTGCTGGAAGCAACTATCAAAGCCACCACAGAGAAGAAAATGGAGCTGGAACGGCTGATCAAAAGACTCTCAGAAAGTGGCATTGATGATGGAGAAGCAGCTGAGGAAGAAGAAGAAGCAGCTGAGGAAGAGGAAGATGCAGCAGAGGATACAGAATCCGATGATGATGATTCTGAAGCCACCCCATGACCATCAGACCTTTATTTTCGTTTTTTACTCTTACTAGCTATAGGGGCATGTTCCTTTGAACAATTGATTGCTATTGGTCTGTAATATTTGCATGCATTCTACTTTTGTCAAATTCTGTCTAAAAAGGGGGAGTAATAGTATTATGCATGATTTATGATTTTGAGTAAGTAGGATACGATGTATGCATGATGTATGCATGATTCATGATTTTGAGGGGGAGTTGTATGTATATGGTTTTGAGGGGGAGACTGTTGCTGATGATGACTGATGTAAGCTGATAGAAGATGCTGCAGTAAGGGGGAGCAGAAAGCTGATGTCACATGAGATGTCTTGACATCCTGGAAAAGACTAGTAGCTGATAGAAGATGCTGCAGTGAACTGCTTCACAGCAGTAGGAGCATGGAGACAGGGGGAGCAGAAAGCTGATGTCACGTGAGATGTCTTGACATCCTGGAAACGACTTGCAACTTGCAGAATTTTGCTGTCGCCACTACAGATACCGCTGTGCTTGATTACTCTGATAATGAAAGTTGCTGATCCCACATGCATAACTGCTCGTACCTGCTCAGGAAGTGTCTAAGTATGTTTTAGACAAAATTTGCCAAAGGGGGAGATTGTTAGTGCTTAGCTTTACTGAGCTTTAAAAGATTGGCTAAAATTTTGTTAAAACATAAGCACTTAGACAATGAAGGAAAGCTGGAGTTGCTGCACATGATGTCCAACGCTATGTCAAGGAATCAGATTGGGCTGCACAATGCACAAGGCAAGACAAAATGTCAAATGAAGAATTGAAGCTGCAGGATCCACGATGTCGGATACAATGTCCAGGACATCCTGCCCGAAAATACTGGACACATAAATCTGTTATATCTTTAACAGATTAATGTGCAGGATCCACGATGTCGGATACAATGTCCAGGACATCCTGCCCGAAAATACTGGACACATAAATCTGTTATATCTTTAACAGATTAATGTGCAGTTAGCAACAGATTTGGCGATCTATCTTTAGGAACGAATTAAAAGATAATTAAAGTTCGAATTACAAACTTGAATAGTTCGTTCAGGGATTAAAGATTAAAGATAAAAAAACTAAAAGATCAAGCTTTATCTTTTAAGATCTTTAAGTGCAGATTTTCAGGAAAATGATAGATCTCATCCAGCGCAAGTTGCTGCAGCCCAGATACGCACACTGCTATATAAACATGAAGGCTGCACGAGTTCTGTACCAAGTCCGGGATTGAAGAGTTATTTTGTGAGTTTTGGGACTTGAGTGTTTTGTGAGCCACCTTGATGTCACCCTAACATCAAGTGTTGGACCTGAGTGTGTAGAGTTGATCTCTATTGTTCAGAGAGCAATCTCTGGTGTGTATTTGATTTAACTGTAAACACGGGAGAGTGATTGAGAGGGAGTGAGAGGGGTTCTCATATCTAAGAGTGGCTCTTAGGTAGAGGTTGCACGGGTAGTGGTTAGGTGAGAAGGTTGTAAACAGTGGCTGTTAGATCTTCGAACTAACACTATTTTAGTGGATTTCCTCCCTGGCTTGGTAGCCCCCAAATGTAGGTGACGTTGCACCGAACTGGGTTAACAATTCACTTGTGTTATTTACTTGTTTAATCTGTTCATACGGTCATATACAATCTGCATGTTCTGAAGCGTGATGTCGTGACATCCTGTACGACATCTGTCCCCAGTATCAGAATTTCACTTCTTTTTATTTTCTTATTTTTATTTTTAATATGCACTTATTCCCCTTTGCTCCTCTATTCCTTTGGGATTTAGCCACTTATTCCATATTTCTCCATACCTTGTCCTTGGCCCCATTACAACCTTAAAAGACCTTTTGATCCTCATGTGCTTGTGTTTATGGGTTGATTGTCAATTTTAGAATCTTGCCAAGTTTATGTGGTGTTTGCTTTCATGGGTGCTTTGAGGGTAAATAGTAGCCTAGACACTTGAGAGATAGAGTGTATATCTTGTGAGGCTTTATCACTTTTCATTCTTGAGCTGATTAACTATTTTGCCATGATTGGGTTGCTTGGATGATTTTCATGAATGTCTTGACTTTTTGGATCTCCTTATGTTAGATGTTACCCATTCCTTTCATTCCTTGATGTTCATTGAGAAATATGTGAATGTTTTTATTTGTCTCCCTTTCATATCCTTGGAATTTGTTCTTTGTTTCATTTTGCCCAGGAGTGCAAAAGGCTAAGTATGGGGGGTTTTGATGTGCCATCATTTTCTTCTATTTTCTAAACCCTTTTTGCACTATTTTAATTATTGATTGGTCTTAATTGTCAATTAATTAGGCAGATTTATTATTTGGGCTCATTTAGCTAATTTGATGTTTTTAATCTAATTTCAAGAATTAATGAAACATTGGGCTTAATCCGGATTTTGGTTGTGGACTTGAAGAGGGCAAATAAAGCAGCGCTTACCTTAGTTAATTTCTAATTAGGAAATTTCGCAATTTTATTTTATGTTGTTCAGTGTTTATTTCGTTTTGGGCCAGAGTATTGTAATAGGGCCCAGTGACTTTGAGTGACTCTTTTTAAATAGCTGCCTTGGGATTCGTGCAGGGCATTCTATTCTGTTATGCTATTCATTATTCAGAGCTTTGTTTTAGGGTTTTCGTTTTTCTGTTTTGATGCTTCTGAGTTCGTAATGCAATTTTACGTTTTCTGCTTCTAATTACAATTTCGTTCTTGCTTCTTCTTCTACTCTCATTTACGTTTCTGTTCATTTACGTTTCTGCTTCATGTTTCAATTGCTTTTTCTGTTTGAATCCATGGAAGGTTAGATTTTCTGGTGTTGTTTCCTTTTGAGGACGAAGCCCAACTCTCTTTGAGGTTTCGCTTGTAATGTGGTTTCCTGGCAGTTCTCCCTTCACCAGTATCCCAAATTCGTGAATATTAATCAGTGCACGCTTCGTGTTCGATTAATTGCCTCTGAGCCTAACTTGCGTTCATGCTTAATGGACGAAGGGCTAACTGGTGTATGTGGTGCCTAATCACGTATTGAAAACCCTAAGTTGATTTTCGCTTAGTAAATTGAAATAGGGTTGGATTAAGTGGTTGACTGTTAGGGACGAATTCTCCATAACCCAGGATAAGAGAATGGCTTCTGAATCAGAGGAAACAACCCGTTTTTAATATTAGTAGTTTCTTATTCCAGTTTACTTGTTCTGCTCTTTAATCACAAAACAAACAAACCCCCCCAATCGTTACTGTTACTATTACTGCAAGTATATTATGAACATTTGGTTTGTCACTGCTCGTTGGGAAACGACCTAGGATCACTTCCTAGTTACTGCATTTTCATGTTTATTTGATTCGGGTACGGCCTCGATCACCTGCCTCCCGTTCAAATATAAGGTACGGCACTTAATCAGTGCCGGTTGGCTATCGTTTCAAGAGGAAGGCCCAAATGTTAGAACCAACCCGCTAGCTAGTCATGGAGGGGCTAGCGTGAACGTCGTCGAAGAGGATGGGCCATCGCGGGCAAAGAGATTAGGAGAGGTAGCTACTTCTAGACGATTCATCTATCAATCACTGCAAGCGGCATGCATGGTCTCCCGTGGCGGAGGCGAAGGGGACGAATGTTTGTTTCACCTCGGGGAGTCGCACGACATGGAAACCTGTCCCGCGGTAGAAGAATTGCTTCAGCGGCTCATGGACTGGGGGCAGCTTGAAGTGTCCATAGGAGGGAGGGAAGAACCACAAATTTGCATGCAGTCGGAAGAGAAGAGGGTTCCTCTAATCCCCAAGGCCTTAGTGATATGTTTTACTAGAAAAGGGACCGGTTCCACACCCATATACCCCGGGGCGGCGCCCAAGCCAACGCCATTTGCATATCAAAGTAATAAGGCCATTCCGTGGAAGTATACCCCTCCCGCGTCCAGCGAAAGAGTTGCAACCGAAGTTGACTCCCTATCAGCTAAGGTAACCAACATCACCGGCCTCAGTGGCGTAACCCGCAGTGGTCGGGTGTTCGCTTACCCTCACCCGGCGGAATTGCCCTCCAAAGGGAAAGCGCCCATGGTCTAAGAGCCCACAGATATAGCCACCCCCTCGAAAGAAGTAGATCCTCCAGTGGTAAGAGGGGCCGAAAAAAAAGAGGGACTTCAAGGAAAAACAGTGACTTTGGAAGAGGCTCATGAGTTCCTCCGCCTCATCCAACAAAGCGAGTTTAAGGTAGTCGAGCAACTGAATAAAACTCCAGCAAGGATCTCTTTGCTTGAACTACTCATAAACTTTGAGCCTCATCGTGCGCTGTTGATGAAGGTCCTTAACAATGCCCAAGTAGCACATGATATCTCGGTGGAGGGTTTCGAAGGCATCGTTAATCATATAACCACCAACAATTATATTGCGTTTGCGGAAGAAGAGATTCCCGTTGAGGGGAGAGGACACAACAAGGCTCTACATGTGTCGGTGAGATGTATGGACCACGTTGTCGCAAAGGTACTTATCGACAATGGATCGAGTTTAAATGTAATGCCGAAGACCACTTTGGAAAAGCTTCCTTTTAGTGCGTCACGTTTAAAACCGAGCTCGATGGTGGTGCGAGCCTTTGATGGTACTCGGCGGGAAGTGATAGGGGAAATCGACATTCCCATTCAAATAGGCCCCCACACTTGCAACGTGGTGTTTCAAGTAATGGATATAAATCCCGCCTATAGCTGCCTCTTGGGAAGACCTTGGATTCATGCCCTGGGAGTGGTCCCTTCAACGCTTCACCAGAAATTGAAGTTCGCAGTGGGTGGACTTTTAGTGATAGTGTCGGGTGAAGAAGATATGTTAGTGAGCTTCCCCTCCTCCGCACCGTACGTAGAAGCGGTGGAAGAATAATTGGAAACGGCTTTCCAATCCTTTGAGGTGGTGAGCTGCGCCTCTGTGGAACCAAGTTTGTCGCTACCTTCTCTCTCCAAAGCGGCCATAATGGTGGCGCGTGTTATGCTTAGGAATGGATTTAAGCCCGGAATGGGTCTAGGCAAGGACTGCCTCGGGAATGCCGACGTGGTCGATATCAAGGGAAATCCATACAAGTATGGATTAGGGTATGAACCCGGGATGCCGGGGAGGAGGAACGTGCCGTCAAGATTTCAGGCGGATAGGGTATGGCCCGGCCGTATTAGCCAGTGTTTCACCAGCGCTGGAATGGTGTCCGAGGAGGAGGTGGCCGAAATAGAAGAGGAGTTCCCTCAAGACCCACCAAGTTTTGTGCAACCATGCCACCCCGATTCCCAAGTGGGGAACTGGCGCGTGATAAACCAGTCAGAAGTCTATACCGCTGATTCAATGTAATTAGAGCCTATAGATTTCCTTTCTCTTTTGTTTTGTAAAACCTACCTTATTAAATAAACAAAGAGATCTTGTTTCATCTGTTCTTGCAGTTCCACCTTTTCTCATATCATTTTGCATGTTTTTGTTTCTTTTGTCTTGTTTGGTATAGATATGAGGGTCGATTCTTTGAGGATCCTAACAACGAGGGTTTGACAATCGATTTTGATCGAGATATAAGCCAAACGATAAACAAGGAAGAGGAAAAGGACGTCCTGTCACCAGAGTTGGAGAGGTTGGTCGCTCAGGAAGAACGTGAAATGAAGCCTCACCAAGAAGAAACCGAATTGGTAAACTTGGGGACCACGGAGGAAAAGAAAGAAGTAAAGGTAGGAACTGGTATGACCATGCCTATCCGTCAAGGCTTGATAACCCTTCTTGAAGAGTATCAAGATGTCTTTGCGTGGTCATATCAAGACATGCCCGGTCTGGATTCCGACATTGTGTAGCATAAGTTGCCTTTGAATCCTGGGTCTTCCCCGGTTAAGCAAAAGTTACGAAGAATGAAACCCGAGATGTCTTTAAAAATTAAAGAAGAAGTAAGGAAGCAGTTTGATGCAGGTTTCTTAGCTGTGGCGCGGTACCCGGAGTGGGTGGCCAACATTGTCCCAGTCCTGAAAAAGGACAGCAAGGTTCGAATGTGAGTAGACTACTGGGACTTGAACCGAGCCAGTCCTAAAGACAATTTTCCCCTGCCACACATTGACATATTGGTAGATAATACAGCCAAATTCGCCCTTTTCTCATTTATGGATGGTTTCTCGGGGTATAATCAAATAAAGATGGCACCCGAAGATGTAGAGAAAACCACTTTCGTCACCCTATGGGGGACATTCTGCTATAAAGTGATGGCCTTCGGGCTGAAAAATGCTGGGGCAACCTATCAGCGTGCCATGGTGGCGTTATTCCATGATATGATGCATAAGGAAATAGAGGTCTACGTAGATGACATGATTGTCAAGTCTCGGACTGAGGACGAACACCTTGTCAATCTGCGTAAGCTGTTTGGAAGGTTGCGGAAATACCAATTAAAACTAAACCCAACCAAATGCACCTTTGGGGTAAAGTCGGGGAAGTTGTTAGGATTTATCGTAAGTCAGAAAGGGATAAAGATAGATCCCGAGAAAGTGAAGGCCATCCTTGAAATGCCGGAACCACGCACGGGGAAGCAGGTTCGGGGGTTTTTGGGCAGGTTGAATTATATCGCGAGATTTATCTCGCAACTCACCCCTACCTGTGAGCCCATTTTTAAGCTATTACGTAAGAACCAGGCGGTCCTGTGGAACAGTGACTGCCAAGAGGCCTTCGAGAAGATCAAACAGAGTCTCGCAAATCCCCCGGTGCTCATGCCACCTGTAACAGGAAGACCTCTTTTCCTGTACATGACCGTGTTGGACGAGTCTATGGGGTGCGTGTTGGGTCAGCATGATGGTTTTGGGAAAAAGGAGCAAGCCATCTACTATCTGAGCAAGAAGTTTACCGCATGTGAGATGAATTACTCAATGCTGGAAAGGACGTGTTGTGCTCTGGTATGGGCATCACATCGGCTTAGGCAGTACATGCTCAGTCATACCACGTGGCTTATTTCCAAAATGGATCCCGTGAAATACATCTTTGAAAAACTGGCCCTCACGGGACGAATCGCTAGGTGGCAGGTACTATTATCTGAATTCGATATTGTTTACGTCACCCAAAAGGCGGTAAAGGGAAGTGCCTTAGCGGATTATTTGGCCCAGCAACCCCTCCAGGATTATCGGCTGATGCACCCCGAGTTCCCAAATGAAGATATCATGGCCCTGTTTGAAGAGAAGCGGACACACGAGGACATAGGCAAATGGATTGTTTGCTTCGATGAGGCATCTAATGCTTTGGGCCACGGAGTAGAGGCAGTCCTTGTATCCCCGGATGATCAGTGTATTCCTTTCACGGCTAGGCTAGGTTTTGATTGTACCAACAATATGGCCGAGTACGAAGCATGCGCCCTCGGGGTTCAGGCGGCCATTGATTTTGATGTAAAACTACTCAAGGTGTATGGAGACTCAGCTTTGGTGATACGCCAGTTGAAAGGAGAATGGGAAACTAGGGATCCGAAGTTGATACCCTATCAAACTCACATCTTGAGGTTAGCCAAGTACTTTGACGACATTTCCTTCCACCACATACCTCGGGAAGAGAATCAAATGGCTGATGCGTTAGCCACCTTGGCATCCATGTTTCAACTTGCCCCACACGGGGATCTGCCGTACATCGAATTCAAATCTCAAGGCAGGCCGGCATATTGTTATGCAATAGAGGAAGAGTGGGATGGGAAACCGTGGTATTTCGACATCAAACAGTATGTCGAGAACAAAGAATACCCACCAGGAATTTCTGACAATGACAAAAGGACGTTGAGGAGATTGGCTACTGGTTTCTTTGTAAGCGGTACCATCCTGTACAAACGAAACCACGACATGACCCTCCTACGATGCGTAGATGCCAAAGAGGCGAACTTCATGATTGAGGAGATCCACGAGGGTTCCTTTGGGACACATGCCAATGGGCATGCTATGGCCAGAAAAATCCTTAGGGCCGGTTATTATTGGCTCACCATGGAAAGCGATTGTTGCGCTCATGTAAGGAAATGTCATAAATGTCAGGCATACGCGGACAATGTCAATGTTCCGCCACATCCTCTGAAAGTTATGTCCGCCCCTTGGCCTTTTTCCATGTGGGGAATAGATGTCATTGGGGCCATCGAACCCAAAGCGTCGAATGGTCATCGCTTCATTCTTGTGGCGATAGATTAATTCACCAAATGGGTCGAAGCAGCTTCTTATACTAATGTCACAAGGAATGTGGTAGTTAGATTCATAAAGAAGGAGTTGATTTGTCGATACGAACTCCCCAGGAAGATCATTACTGACAATGGTACCAATCTGAACAATAAGATGATGCAGGAAATGTGCGAGGACTTCAAGATCCAGCATCATAACTCTACCCCTTATCGGCCAAAGATGAATGGGGCTGTAGAGGCTGCGAATAAGAATATTAAGAAGATTGTTCAAAAGATGACAGTGTCATACAAAGATTGGCATGAGATGTTGCCTTTCGCCCTGCACAGATACAGAACCTCGGTGCGAACTTCTACTGGGGCAACACCGTATTCCTTAGTTTATGGGATGGAAGCAGTACTCCCGTTTGAGGTGGAAGTTCCTTCTCAGAGGATAATAGCAGAATCCGGCCTAGAAGAGTCGGAATGGGCTCAAGCACGCTATGACCAACTCAACCTCATTGAAGGTAAGCGTTTGATAGCCATGAGCCATGGGCGTCTGTATCAACGAAGAGTAAAGAACGCATTCGATAAGAAGGTATGTCCGCGCAAGTTCAACGAGGGGGACCTCGTGCTGAAAAAGATGTCCCACGCAGTTAAGGATGGTCGAGGCAAGTGGGCCCCGAATTATGAAGGACCTTTCATGGTGAAAAGAACTTTTTCTGGGGGTGCTCTGATACTCACCAACATGGATGGCGAGGAGTTGCCCTCACCCGTGAACTCCGATATAGTTAAACGATATTAAGCTTTAAGTCTGGGGCAATCGAGAGGACCGCTGCATGTTTTTATTTCTGAGTTTTTCTCGTTCTTCTTGGTTTCCTCTAGGGATTCACATTCACTGTATTTGTCTCGTTTCTTTGAAAAGAAAAAATGGGCGAGGTTTCAGTCCTCCCTTTGGTTTCAAACCTTGTGTTTTAGATTTGTTATAACTTGAGCCCTCTTCGCTCGGTGTATGGGGTGCCCCAAACGCTTATCTAAAATTGAATCTAACCAGCCTTCACTAAGAAAGTCATCGCATTAGGAACATTCATACATGCATATACACATGCATATTTTGTGGTAACAGGGGCAGGGCCTTCTTAGGTCACGGTTAGAAGTCGAGACAAGTTGATTGCGGAAATCAACCGAGGTAAGACGATGATCGGACACGATTGGCCATTGGATTTTTTTGTTTCCTACTTACAGGTACATAGGGACGGATGCAAGTGGGGATAGGGTCACGACCGATCGATCGTTGCCCCTTCCCGGCGCTAAACAAGCAGAGAACGTCGCTGCAAGGCAACCCAGTATCCTTTGCATTCACAATTTCTTTTACTATTGTTTGTTTTAAATAAGTAATCGACACCTAATGCTGATTTAAGTAGGTTCAAGTGGGCAAACGCTAACCCATAAGGAAGGAGGAGACATGGTTAATGTTCCCCTCAAAAAAAAAAAGTACAGGTTAGCTCGCATGGGCGAGCAACCCCTGTATGAAAATATAAAGGGGTGGAGGGGGAACGTTTTCTTCACCCAAAACTCTTCCCCCTCACTTCAAAACCCCCAAGCTCACAGAAACTACGAGAACAGCAGCCCCCAAGCTTCCATTGTTGAGTTTTTGCTTCCCTTTTCACGCTTTAATTCACTCCCCACAAGTAAGTGCAATTTCCCTTGGTTATTTGGCTCTCCATTGATGTGTTTTGGTGCTTTAGTTGCTCATTTTTTGCAAAATTCGTGAAGCAATTTGCATCTGAATCCATGCTTGTTTTGTGGAGTTGAGGATTTGAATGAGAAGGCCTTAGGCCTATGTTGTATTCTGAAGCAATGGGGCATGCCACATTGCCCCCATTCTCTTGCAATTTATGTCTAAACATGCGCCCATCAAGTGCTCGGTGAAATGCCCCAATGATATATGAATATGATTTTGCAAAATTGGGATGGTGGGGCTGTTTTATGTATGTAGTGACAACATAGGAAAGTCGAAATAGACGCCCAAATGCAATCCCAAGCTTAGGAACCCAAACTTTTTAGCTTCAATGCAAGAAAACATGCTCATGACTAGGAACCCAAAATTTGGTTTTAAAATTAGAAAAGCATGAAAATAGGGACTTGCTTGTAAGAATTCGGGCTGCCCCATGATTGGTACTTTGCACCTAAGTAACGTGGGAAATGCTTTTCAATGGTATGTAGATATATGTGTAAATATAAGGGGCATAAAATTCCTCGCCAAGTATGAATAATTGTTTTCTTAAATGAATGTATGATAGCGTGGAATGCCTTTATGAATGCAAATATGTGCAGGATGTAATTAGCTTTCCAATATGCATATAAATAAATATGAGTGAAACAATAAAAATTTGTACGGTGTAATTCAAATGTATGTAAGTAGTTGGTGATAGCAAATGTTTAAGATATAAATTAGGTGTAAAGTTTGACGCAAGACTTTGAGCATGAAAGTGTGTTTTCTTTTTTCAGAATGTATATAGGTGTATGGCAATTAGAATATATTAGATGTTCTTGTATGTTGACATGGGTAATAGGATATTTTCTACACATGCGCGTGTGCATAAATGGATTACATGAGTTTGGTCTAAATCAGAGGGGTTAGCACGACATTTTTGCGTTAATATAAGCATTATCTTGTAAAACTAACTTCCAAATGTTTGTTCTCGCAGGAGATGGCCCCGAGGAAACTTGCCTTAAAGAGATCCAGGAAGGATAAAGCGGCCGAAGGAACCAGTTTCGCTCCCGAGTATGATAGTCACCGCTTTAGGAGCGCTGAACACCAGCAGCGCTTCGAGGCCATCAAGGGATGGTCATTTCTCCGGGAGCGACGCGTCCAGCTCAGGGACGACGAGTATACCGATTTCCAGGAGGAGATAGTTCGCTGACGGTGGGCATCACTGGTCACCCCCATGGCCAAGTTCGATCTAGACATAGTCCTCGAATTTTATGCCAATGCTTGGCCTACAGAGGAGGGCGTGCGAGATATGAGGTCCTGGGTAAGGGGTCAGTGGATCCCGTTTGATGCAGATGCTATCAGCCAGTTCCTGGGATACCCTTTAGTGCTAGAAGAGGGTCAGGAGTGCGAGTATGGCCAGAGGAGGAACCGGTCCGATGGGTTCGATGAGGAGGCCATCGCCCATTTGCTATGTATACCGGGGCAGGATTTTGCCCGGACTGCTGCTGGGAGACGGGTGCGGATCATGCGCACCAACATGACCACCCTGACTCAGATCTGGATGACTTTGCTGCTCAGCAACATCCAGCCCAGCGATCATAATTCTGACCTCCCCCTACCGAAGTGTCAGCTGGTGTATGTCATCCTGACACGGATGAGCATTCACGTGGCTCAGTTAATCGCTGATGCCATCTATCTATTTGTAGGTATGGGGCCTACCAGGCACCCTCTAGACCCAGATAAGTCCAACAGGGCCCTGGGATTTCCCGCCTTGATCATAGGACTCTGCCAGTCGTTCGGAGTCCCCGTCGCACCTAGCAAGGTGATTCGGCCGCCCATCACCCGAGCTTTTATTGAGAAGTATTGCACACAGAGACAGGCCCAGGGGGATGCTCCGTAGGCCGCAGACGCGCCGCCACCTCATCAGGCTGGTCCAGCCGAATCATTTGATACAGAGCAGTATTTGCGGCATTTGGTTCGCCAGCAGGCGGCCAACCACTGGGCTCATGTACAAACTCATGATTATCTTTACCAGATGAGCCTCAGCCTGCAGAGCCAGGGTTTTACTTATTTTCCGTGCCTTACTCCGGACCAGTTCAGGGCAGAGGTCGCATGGCCTGAGGCCCGGGCAGGAGAGGCGCCAGCAGAGGCTCCCGACGAGGCAGATGAGGCCCTCGAGGACGAGGAGATGACCGATTTACTTGATTTCTTAGGAGGGAGTGGGGCCACCTGATTGGGAGATCCCTTGATCCATACTTCTTTTTGTTTCTATTTTTCCTGTTATATATTTTTGTTTGACTAAGAGACTAACGTTTGTTTCATGTTTTGACTTTTGTTTTGTACATACATATCGTTTGAGTTGTTACGTCGGTACTTGTTTCATTGTTGTCAATAGTGTTTGTTGAAATTCCGGAACCGTGTAGAGTTTTTCATTTAGGAACGTCGTCCTAAAAAATAAAATGAACCAAAAATCCTAATAAAAAGAAAGAAGCGTTGTGAATAAAATGTCTGTGTATACAAAGAAAAAGGAAAGTGTGTATAAATGGATTTTTTTTGTGTAAATGATGCGTGGAAAGGAATTCTTGTGTGTGTGAGCAACGAGTGTATATGAAGAAACTTTTGTGTGAACCATAAGTATGTGTTGGGAAAAATGAAAAATCTTTGAACGTAAATAGGGTTTGTATATAGACCGTGTGACGTAAAGAGAAAGAGTTCCAATGCGAGTACATAAAAAGTTTGTCATGTATAAGAATATAGATGTACAAAGAAAGGTTTTCCTCACAAAGGACCACAGGTGTATAATTTTGTGAATGAAACAAAAAGGAAAAAGAAAGAAAGACCGCGAAGGTCGACATGTTATAGTTAAGAAGTATAAATCATTCGTAAAGAGCAAACGTATCTTCTGGAAACAAGGGACTGATGCTAAGAGTTTATTTTCTGGAATAACCAAGATTAGGATGGATGAATTCATTGAACTGATAGAAGAACATAATTGGGAAACGTTGGGTCTGTTTGTGTAAATTCCCAACCGTAGTATCACAATGCCATAAACGGGATGCTTGAGTGCCCACCTGGCTGTAGCCATGACTAATTTTGCACGTTGTTTTCAAATCATCATTGTCACGCGTGCCTTGTGGAGTAATATGGGAGTTTGGCCCGAGACCGACACCTTGACACCCAAATTTGTTTTGCCCCAGATATCAAGATTGGGTTCCCACGATAAAAGACCCCATTGAAACACAACCTTAGACTTTTTTTTGAACCTTGGCCTATAAAAAAGGAATCCTCATCCTTTCCCCCGAAGCAAAGGACAGCGGAATCTCCTCAAGGGAGAGCAAATAGAATGCTAAAACCCGATTTCCCAAAGAAAGGGATGGGGAAGGAAAAGTGAAAAGAAAGAAAAGGAAGAAATGGAAAGAAAGAAAAAAGAAAAAAAAAGAAGATGAAAATAAAGAAAAGAACAAAAGAAAGGAAAGAAGGATTCCCGATCAAAGATCGAAAGGAAGTAAAAAGGGAAAAGAGGCAATTCTCGATCAATGAAAGAAAGAGAACGGAAGATCTTTAGACCAGATAAATTTTCAGCAAGGTAAGGGACTGCCGGCAAAGGAAAACCCATTTTTGGTGTCTCTTCCCTTCAGATTGCCATTCAAGGTCGTTCTCGACTGGCGATATCCCACCCCACCTGAACAAAGAGGAAAATACCGAAACACCCAGTTTCCTCTCCAAAAACGCTACCCTCGAGAAAATCCTATTGGTCTGTGATCGTACGTTTGATCTTTGATTCGATAGGAAGTCGTGTGCAAAATAAAGTCATGGTGCAGTCATGGTTTGGGAATAGGATAAAACACTTGCCTGTGTGAGTTTTATACACTATGAGTGATTTATTTTCAGCTTGGCCCGATGTTTCCCCTGCATGTTCATTTAGAAGCTAAAAGTTGACATCCTGCCCTTCATTCTCGATTACAAGGAAGATTACCCTTAGCACAAGTATATTGTTTCTCTAAGATATGGTGCTCTCGCGAATGATTTATTTTTCTTTGCAAAAAGCATGTTTGCTTTTTAGGTGAAAAAAAAACCCGGTGGACCATTCGGTCCTGCCAACCTTTTTTCGAAGCTCCATGAATTGCGTTTTCATTCATGCGTCCTCCACCCACGAGTTTGGAGCCATGCGTAGTGATTGCTTTGTGCAATCCTCCATTCTCCCCCCTTTTCGGAGACCCATGAATATTATTGCCTAGCGCTGTTCATGTGTCCTCCACCTTCGAGTTTGGAGCTATGTTTCATGATTGCCTAAGTGCGGACCCTCAAGGCAATCCTCCATTCTCCCCCTTTTTCGGAGCCCCATGAATGTTATTGCCTAGCGCTGTTCATGTGTCCTCCACCTTCGAGTTTGGAGCTATGTTTCATGATTGCCTAAGTGCGGACCCTCAAGGCAATCCTCCATTCTCCCCCTTTTTCGGAGCCCCATGAATGTTATTGCCTAGCGCTGTTCATGTGTCCTCCACCTTCGAGTTTGAAGCTATGTTTCATGATTGCCTAAGTGCAAACCCTCAAGGCAATCCTCCATTCTCCCCTTTTTTCGGAGCCCTATGAATGTTATTGCCTAGCGATGTTCATGTGTCCTCCACCTTCGAGTTTGGAGCTATGTTTCATGATTGCCTAAGTGCAGATCCTCAAGGCAATCCTCTATTCTCCCCCCTTTAAGGAGCCCCATGAATGTTATTGCCTAGCGCTGTTCATGTGTCCTCCACCTTCGAGTTTGGAGCTGTGTTTCATGATTGCCTAAGTGCGGACCCTCAAGGCAATCCTCCATTCTCCCCCTTTTTCGGAGCCCCATGAATGTTATTGCCTAGCGCTGTTCATGTGTCCTCCACCTTCGAGTTTGGAGTTGTGTTTCATGATTGCCTAAGTGCGGACCCTCAAGGCAATCCTCCATTCTCCCCCTTTTTCGGAGCCCCATGAATGTTATTGCCTAGCGCTGTTCATGTGTCCTCCACCTTCGAGTTTGGAGCTGTGTTTCATGATTGCCTAAGTGCGGACCCTCAAGGCAATCCTCCATTCTCCCCCTTTTTCGGAGCCCCATGAATGTTATTGCCTAGCGCTGTTCATGTGTCATCCACCTTCGAGTTTGGAGCTGTGTTTCATGATTGCCTAAGTGCGGACCCTCAAGGCAATCCTCCATTCTCCCCCCTTTTTCGGAGCCCCATGAATGTTATTGCCTAGCGCTGTTCATGTGTCCTCCACCTTCGAGTTTGGAGCTATGTTTCATGATTGCGTAAGTGCGGACCCTCAAGGCAATCCTCCCTTCTCCACCTTTTTCGGAGCCCCATGAATGTCATTGCCTAGCGCTGTTCATGTGTCCTCCATTATCAAGCGCGGAGCCTCTGGTGACTGGGAAATATGTTCTTCTGTTGTTTTCCGGATCGGTTCCTTCGCCAAACATGTGTATATGTGTATATGTATATTATATTCGTTGTTCTTGTTGTTGTTTGTATTTTGTTTTGTATTGTACAGCAAAAAAGAAGGAGTAGAGACGAGAATCGTCATCACGGAAAGGGCAGGATGGACGAAATCAGTGTCTTATCTTTGCTTTCCTCTTATCTCCGATGAGAGGTAAGTAAAGAGGGGCAACTGTCATACCCTAATTTCGTCTGGGGATTATAATTTGATGATATACAACCATTGATTGGCCGCTTCGAGATATTTGGCACCCTTTGTTGCACAATATGTGAAGTCCCGAGAGGTGCCGAAAATCAAAAGGAAGCAGGCTTACGCGATCCGTGAAAATTCCGTGACGTGACGAAAATCGAAAGGAGGTATTTTTCGCAATCCGTGAGTTTTCGTAACTTCTTCAAAAACTAAAAAAAAGAGTAAATACATAATCCGTAAGGACTCGTAACCTTGCGGAAGGAAAATAAGTATCGTTACGAAATTCGCAAATTTTCGTAACGTTACGGAAAAAGAATTACCAAAAAAGGGTAGAGGGGTGCATTTAGTAAAAAGGGGGTACAAATAGCAATCAGGCCCACTTGGGCCTTCCAGATTCTTCCTCCAGAAGGCTGTTGCTTCTGGAGGAAGCAACCTTGCTTGCCTGGGCGAGCTGGGTGGCAAGCTCCTCCCCTATTTTGCTATAAATAGGGGGAGGAGTGAAAGGAGAAGGGGTTCAGCCTTCTTAGCACTTCTTATTCTCTCGAAATTGCTGAGGAAAATTATTTCCGTGAAGAAAATCCAAGCCGAGGCGCTTCCGTAACGTTTCCGTGAGTAATTACGCGAAGATTCTCGACCGTTCTTCAACATTCATCGTTCGTTCTTCGTTTTCTTCAGTCTTCAACGGGTAAGTATCTCGAACCGAGCTTTTCAATTCATTCTATGTACCCGTGGTGGTCCACATTTTGTTTCATGTATTTTTATTCTCGTTTTCATTCACTTTTTTTACCCCCTTTTGACGTGCTTAAGTCATTTATTTAAGTCATTTCTCGCCTAATCTAAAAATAAAATAAATTTCCACCGATCGTTTGAATTGTATCATCCGTTAATTTCAGTTAAAATGAATTCCGACCGTTCAGTCGTGCCGTAACCACGTTGGAAATTAAAAAAGAGGTAAAATAATAATATAATAATAAAAAATACCTTTTAGTAAAATAAAGCGAAAAATCAATCGGACGTTTTCTCTTTGGGATTTCTCATTCTTAATTGAATTGACTAATAACTAAAGTGAAACTAAGGCTAAAATCAACTCGCCTAGTCAAGCTCGTCCGCAAAAATAGGGTTTTTGAAAGTTTATCATTTCAGTTTCTTACCAAGTAAAATGGATCATTTTTAAGGTCCAACACCTTAAAATGATTACCTTTCAAGTAAAAAGAATCACTTGATTCACGCATAAAGGAAGAACTACGTAGGTCTGATTTCCTCTATGATGGAGGGTACGTAGGAGCAAGAGCCCCGCTTTTGTCGACCTCAAAAAATAAAAAGAACTAAAAATTAAGATAACACAATTTCCACAATTCTTAAAAATAGACTGTTGTCCTTTGAGACAAACGTGAGAGGTGCTAATACCTTCCTCAAACGTAAATACAACTCCCGAACTTAGAATTTTCATTTTGACCGGTTTCCTTCGGTTTTTCTGACGTTTTCCACAAATAAACGTTGGTGGCGACTCCGCGCATCTTTCCTCCTTTGGAAAGCGCACCCGTGAGCCTCGCCCGCAAAAGGGCACGTTGCGACACAACTGTTATGAGACAACCTTTCTAAGCACTTCAAAATGAATGAACATATCTACTTCTTAAGACATTTAACAGTGAAACACTTAAGTAGAAGTTAGTCAAAACTTAAACCCATCATCCTTTCAATTTGCGTTGCTAATGGTTTATCATAATTAAAACTAGAGATGTGGATTCAATAATAGTTTCCATTTTCCTGCCTTTATTTCTCATTCTTGCGGTATCTTTTTCCACTCATAAAAAAGCCTGCTTGTGCCCACCTAAAATTATTGAAAAAAGTTGATGATATTATTTTTAATCATTATTTTTAAAATAGAGACATTTAGTCTCCCTATTTTAAGAAATCGGTGATTATAGTCTCTCTATTTTAAAATAGAGAGATTTAGTCCTCCTATTTTAAAAAATTCTTTATATTAGTCAAAATTTTTATTTTGTTTATATTTTATTTCTTTTATCTTGATTTAATTGAACCCTATACTGAACATATTTATTTAAGGTAACATAAAAAATGATTTAATTAATTATAACGTAAGAAATAAAAAATTAAACAAAAAAAATTAAAGATTAAACTAAAATTATGATTTTTTAAAAAATATGAAAAATCAAAATTTTAGATTTTTTAAAATATAAAAATTACATGTCTCTATTTTAAAATAGAGGGTTAGAAATTTCCTAAAATAAAAAAATAAATATTTTTATTTTAAAATAGAATGATTAAAATTATTAATAAAAAAAGAACAAAATTACATTTAACCATATAAAAAGGAAAAAAAAAGCGACAAAATAAGCTGAACGAAGAGTGTGACAAAAACGCATACTTCCATTCCATAACGAAGCGAATCAAAGCAAAGGTAATGAAACAAAAGATAAAGCGGCGAGGAATGATGATTGATAAGAACGAGATGATACCTTGAAATTTGCGACATCGAATTTAACCAAACCCTAAGCATCTGGTCGTCGTTGTCATCATCCATCCATTTCCATGCCATGGAAGTTACTCCTCTCTCTTCCCCTTCTCCAATCCATGGTCTCCATCTCCGTTAGTCCCAACTTCCCTTCTTTTTATCTCTAACTCTTAACTTTTTTTTTTTTTTTATTGTTTTTGTTTACTAATTTGCTTCCCTTCTTTTCCCTTGTAGGTCACAAAGAAGCGAGATTCTTGGCGGTGGCTTCTACCCTCTACGTAATTCTTCATCATTCTTTCTTGTATTTGTTTATGTTGTATGTATGTATGTGTATTTTTTTTAATCGGCAAAGGTTATTAGTTTTTTTTTTGTTAGTGGAGGGAATTCGATCTCTCCCTTTGCCCTTCACCACTAAGTCAACCTTATAACCCATGTATGTTTGGTTTTGGTTCAGTTTGATGGAATCCCATTCATATTGCAGTTGCGTACTCATAGAGGAACAACCACTTATAAACACCCAATTTTGAGGACTTCACACAATGGTGAGTGCCTGCGCCTCTCTCATTTGCATTCTTAATAATATCTTGCATTAATGTAATTTTGTTGTTTATTTATTTATTTGTTTGTTTGTTCTTGATACATGGTTGAGGTTTTAAAGATTAGTATTTAGTACATTTGGTAAATGGGTGATTGTAATTTTATTTATTTGTTTGTTTGTTTGTTCTTGATACGTGGTTGAGGGTGTAAAGATTAGTATTTAGTACGTTTGGTTAATGGGTGATTGTAATTTTATTTATTTAATATTTGTCTTGACTTCCTTTTCCTTTATAGCTCCTCAATGTAGCTTGCGAGCAATCTCCAAGAAGCATGAAAATGTGGCGTGGTTATCTGTTAGTCCTAAATTGCATGTTCAGAATAAATTCCCCAGAGATGTAGTTGTAAGATCTGAACTTACTGCTGCTGGGTCTGCTGGAGATGGCTATTTCCTACCTGGTATGCATAAGACGTTCTATTTGTTTAGATTATGGGATTTATGTATGAACTGTGATGCCAATTTAATTCTTCATGTGTGGATCTTTGCTCAATTGCAGAGCTGAAAGTGGAATCTAAAGTCAGGGGAGTTTGTTTTTATGTTGTCACTGCCTTTTGTGCCATATTTCTTTTTATGATGATGCTGGTTGGGCATCCATCAGTGCTCCTGTTTGATCGCTACCGAAGAAAGTTCCATCATTTTATTGCCAAAGTATGGGCTACGCTGACTGTAGCGCCATTTTACAAAATCAAATTTGAGGGATTGGAGAATCTGCCACCTCCAGATACTCCTGCTGTGTATGTTTCAAATCATCAGAGTTTTCTAGACATATATACTCTTCTTACTTTAGGAAGAAGCTTTAAGTTCATAAGCAAGACTGGGATATTCCTCTTTCCAATAATTGGGTGGGCGATGTTTCTTTTGGGCATCATTCCTTTGAAGCGCATGGACAGCCGAAGTCAGCTGGTATTCCTTCACTATTATTATTATTACAATTAATTTTAACTAGTTCTTCTTAATAAGAAGTCAGTGTTTTTTGTGAAATTATTTTCCCCCTTTGGATTAAATGATACCAATAACCTTGAAGTCATGGTTTTGTTTGCTTCTTAACATATAGGACTGCCTTAAACGATGCATGGATCTTATCAAGAAAGGAGCCTCTGTTTTTTTCTTTCCAGAGGGAACACGCAGTAAAGATGGAAGACTAGGCACATTCAAGGTGAGTTTGTGTAAAAAATTTTGTAATCATT
This sequence comes from Glycine max, assembly GCF_000004515.6. Taxonomy (NCBI): domain Eukaryota; kingdom Viridiplantae; phylum Streptophyta; class Magnoliopsida; order Fabales; family Fabaceae; genus Glycine; species Glycine max. Next base: position 33,120,383 of record NC_038248.2, on the reverse strand, counting down.
ATCATCTTTATATATAATTATGATTTAAGAAGCAAACTGATGGACACATAGATCCAAGTTAGATAGGAAAGGATCCCGAATTGGAGGCTGTTGATTATTAGGAGTGTATGTGATAAAAAAATAATTGATTTTGTATTAGCATTGTTGTATTAGAAAGCAGTTCTGTATTATAAACTGTATGTATAATAGCTTTGGTAATAGCTTGAGTAATTAGGAAGTGTGTAGTTAGTTACCGCATATGGAGTGAGAATGCTCTTTGTAGGACACTTTTGTCTCTAGGACTGCGAGTGTATTTTTGTATTGTGTGTGATTTCTGTGTTCAATATTATATTTTATTCATTTATCAATTGGTGTTCTATCATTTTGGTCCGACCTGCTGAATCGAAAAGAGGAGGTTCTGTGGCCAGTGAATTCATCATTTCGGCTCAACTAAGGTGATCGAGAGTATGTATTTGTTTGAGGAAAAACTTGAAGGCTGGAAGCTAAAATTGATGCTAGCAGGGAAGAAAAGATAGGACATTTAAGGAAATTTCCATTATTGAGAGGCTGTTGAGTCACTGTAAGAATGTTTCTCTTGTTAGTACTGTGAATTCCTTTAGCTTGTGCTCCCACAAAAGTTGAAGCACCCTTCGATCTGTGTGGCATTGCCCTTCACCAATTTGAGAACAACTAAACACTTTATAATTTCTACTGTCACAGACAAGGCCAAAATGGAAAGGAGTCTCAAAATAAAAGCAGCAAAAAAAAGTAGAAGCAATGACATGGCATATGCAATTTCAGCAACTCAGAGAGAGAGAGAGAGAGAGAGAAAGAGAGAGAGAGAGAGAGATGAACAGGCCATGTAGAAGCAAACTTTGGTTGTGCTTTTTATATTATTATAATTATAATATTATAATATTTAAAGGGTAAAGTTGTATGCTTAGTAATTTAGCCAATTTCTTTTCATTCTCTTTTTACTCTAACCAAACAATTAAAAAGAAATTATTTTTTTCCTTTTGTAATTCCATCAATCCAAACAATACATAAGAGTAACTGAGGCACCTTTGGCTTAGGACAATTTTAAGGTAGCCTTGTTGCAAGGTTTGGAGGGAGAAATGTTGAAAATCCTTATGTAAAGATGAAAGATTTGAAGCAAACAGGGACTGTTGATGACTGTATAGAAGCTTTTATATTCTTGTCTTCCTAATAGGAAATTGCTAGAGGACCAATACTTGGGTTATTTTGTAGAAGACTTGTTACAACTTAACATTAAACGGAAACTGCATACCTTGAAACCTCAATCTCAGCTTCAGGGCATGCAATTTCCCTGGGATATAGAGCCGAATATTTCAGATCTGCCTGCATTTGTTGGTAGTTATGGGTGGCAAAATGGTGATAGCATTTTCAGCACTACAATGAGGCCATTGAAGAGCAGCATCAGCATGGGAGGAAGCAAACTGGGACCTACTATTGTTTCAAGTTCTGTAACTGTCTCATCTAAGAGAGCAGCAATTTGGATGGAGGAAAAAATTCAGAAATTTGAACTGGGTTATCCAGAAATGCACATAACAAAAAATTTCTTCGAAGTTCAGAATCTTCTGGGCAAAATATGTATGGAGATAGGTGTAATTTTGGCATGAAAAGCATTTGCCTGTGCCATGTAACATACCAAGAATTGATATAAAGGAAAACCAAGGGTTTTTATTCTTTAGTGTGGAGAAGAGAAACAATTGTGATTTCTAAATTCTAGTTCTGGGAGAAAATGAAGCCCTAAATGATGATGGAAAAGCAATTGAAGTGGATAAATATAACGGGGAAGAACTCATTTCCTACGTTCAACCTTAGGGACAAGGCTGATTTTTCAGCAAGCGGTGATGATGGGAACTAAGATTCATGTTAGTTAGGAAAGGATCCATTAATGGATTGGAGGTAGTTAATTATTAGGAGTACATGTGATAGAAAATAGCTGATTCTGTATTAGCTATTTTATATAGAAAGCAGTTCTATATTAAAAATTGCATGATGGCCAGTAATGTATAGGAAACAACTGCTGCCAGTTATGTATTAGAATGTATCTGATTATAGGCTGTGTAATTATGAAGTGTGTAGTTATTTGCAGCTTGTGGACAGAGCATATTCTCTATAGGAGACTTTTGTCTCCTGGGACATCAAGTGTATTATTGTATTGTGAGTGATATTAGTGTTCAATATTATATTTTATCAGTTTATTATGAATTGGTGTTCTATCTCAAACAATTGTGATTATGACTTATTTTTTATGTTATTAAGAAAAAAGGGCAGAGCTCATGAATAAGTGTGTCCACTTCTTGACAAATAAGCGCTTATTTTAACAAATAAGTTTAAACAAATTGGCCCTACATTTGTTGGACAACTTTACTTAATACCAATTGGTTTTAAGATGAATCTAACAAAAATGAACTGAATTTATATTTTGTTGGGGTCTCTTTATCGTACGTTCTTGTCTTTGCCTGGGAATAACATGCTTGGAGGATGCTTACTGCACCTAGATAGGGAGTGTGACCAAGGGTGACACATTGACCTTAGAGTAGTGTTGTGGACAGATTTAATGGTTGTTTAACAGCTGTCTCTGATATATTCCTCTGTCAGATCCAGCACAAGATGATTGAAAACCAACCCGCGGGGTATTAGGTCAAGTTTCAACATGATTGACTCACCTAACAACAACAAAGCCAGAGTTTCAGGAATGGTTAAATGGATCACATGACATCATTTGGAATGGTTATAAACCAAAGTTTCAAGAATATTAATTGGTCTGAAATCCCTTGATGATTTCCTCCAATGTCGTTTTTGGTCTTCCTCTTCTCCTTTTTACAGGACTACAAATCATGCAATATGATGAACTCATCTAAGCTGTCACTAAAAAATAGAACCTGCTCCCCAGCCTATATGATGATTATGGAATGTCAATATTCAAATTGAGATAAATTATTTTTTACTCTTTTATTTTCTTCTTTATATATATTTTGTCTTCATATCTGTGAACTAACTTAATTCTTTTGTAACTTTCCTTGGGGGATGTGCAGAAGGGTGCTTTCAGTGTTGCTGCAAAGACAAATGCACCAGTAGTACCAATTACCCTTATTGGAACTGGTCAAATCATGCCTGCAGGAAAGGAGGGAATAGTGAACATAGGTTCTGTGAAAGTGGTTATACATAAACCTATTGTTGGAAAGGATCCTGACATGTTATGCAAAGAGGCTAGGAAGACAATAGCAAGTGTGCTGACTCAAAGCTGAGAAATATACTATAAATGAGTTCTTTTAATTTCAATTTCACGAGACTGAAAGCCCCCCCTCTGCCATGAAGTGAACTGAGAAGGTAAATAATCAAATGCATGTCACTTCCCTGATTAGGGAATAGGGATATTAGTATCTTGTATCAAGTACACTTCACTATTGCGTACATTATTGATTTATTCTGGTTTGTGAGCTATTGTATTTGTTTCCTATTAATATAGGTTTAGTAAATTAGGAAACATCTCATAATTACAGGGATTTTAAATTAGGAAATATCCCATAATTTCTGGCATCTGATTTCAAGAGGCTGTAACTTTATTTCCTAAATTAGCTTATAAAGCTATAGATGTGTGTGCGTGTGTTCTCAGTATTGTGCAATATAAAAAATCAGTTCATTATTCCCTAAAACTCTAGATGGTATCACAGCCTATCATCCATTAGTGGGCCTCCCATGTTTGTCACTCTCCAAGCGGCAGCGGGAGCCTTGAGTGGAAGGAGGAGTGTTGAAAAGCCACCTTAATCGTGGTCACCCCCAGGCCCTAGATAATTGTTGGCAAAGTGGTGTTGATGTCCCACATTGGCTAAAGATAATGTATATAAGTGGGGAGCAATCCCTACTTTATAAGTTGGTTTTGTAGGGTTGAGTTAAGTCTAAATCCACATTTAAGACTATTCATTATTTGTTATAGCTATAAGATTACAATTTTGCGATATAGTCTTTGTTTTATACTGAACATTTTGTTACTTCTTGTGGTGCAGTCATGCTTTGCTTACCATCTTGATTGATGTTGGAGCACCTGAGATTTTGCTTGAGCGGGCCGGGGGGAGGGGGGATTGTAGAATAAGTGTTAGAATTGGTTATGCAAAGAGAGTCGCAAAAAGTAATGTTATCCAAAACTAGTGTTGTAATGTTATTCATTCAACTAGTTATGGGGAATTTGGCAAACAATTTAGTATATATTTAACAAGATGAATCAGTTCAGCCAGTTGGTTTTGGAGGTAATACTGTTTTTATTTAATATTGATTAGAAATGGTCTCACAAAATAAGCCACGTGAATATTTTTAAGCGTTTTCTTTCTTCAAAGGAATGCTCGTACCAAAGTTCTTTTATTAAAGGAATACTCCATTCATTTATTGGGTGTATTGAGTTTAATTTTTTTCCATTGCCTCAAAAACCAACGGAAGGTCAAGGACTTGATGGGTGTTGCTAGGTGCACCCAGCAACATTGCTGGTGCACCCAACAACATTGTTGGTGCACCCAGCAATTAGGGTGAATGGACAAAATTGTCCTTGGCTTTATTTTAAATAAAAAAGGTGCACCCAACACCCCACTTCTTCCGCTTCGTCTTCTTCTCCTTCCTCGTGCATCTCCTTCTTCCGTCATTTCCTTCCTCGCGCAACTCCTTCTTCTTGCGTTTTTGGAGCTGCATTTGTGTGGTTGGACTCCGCCGTCGAGGTTAGTTCCCTTTCTCACTTAGTAATGGGATTTTTCATTGAATTTTGGTTGTAGGGTAGACGACATTGAGGTTAGAAGAGATACGATTTTGTGGAATATGAATAGGTTTTGAATAGGTTCAACACATATGGAAGAACTTCTTTCGTATATGTTGCTGAGTTGTTAACGTGCATACGAAAGAACTTTTTTCGTATGAACATTTGAATTTTCTTTTAATAATTTAGTTACTTTTTTTTTAAAATTTAATTGTACTTGTTTGTTTTGTATTAAAAATAGGTATGTTTTGTTTTTTAATGAAAAAAATATGTATGATTGCATGGTGTATGAAATAAATTTTTATGTTTAATATATTTGCATCAAAATAGTATATATCAAGTAACATTTTTGTTTTTGATTAGGGTTTAATTATGGGTGCCTAGGATTGATTGTGTGGTTAGGGCGTAGGGCATAGGGCTTAGGGGGTAGAGGAGTGTTTATGTTAGGGTTAGGGTTGAGCATATGGGTTAGTTGAGATGTTAGGGTTTAATATATGATGGTATGTAGTTAGGGTTGGTTGTTAGGGTTTAGTTTAGCGGTTAGGGGTGGCATTAGGGTTTTGTGTAGGGCTTAGGGTTTAATATATGTTGTGGTATGTTGTTGGTAGGTAGTTTTAGAAATGGTAGATATGTAAAGGGTAGGATTGGTGGTTAGGGTTTATTCTAGTGCCAAGGGTTGAGCTTGTGGTTTGGGTTAGGGTTTAGGGTTTATTTTAGTGGTTATGGTTGAGCTAATGGTTTAGTGTAGTCGTTAGGGTTTATTCTAGTGGTTAGGGTTGAGCTTTGAGCTTATTTTAGTTGTTAGGGTTTAGGTGTAGGGTTAGGTTTATATATATATATATATATAGTGAATAAATAATTTAGTCCCTGAGATTGTACCCATTTTGCATATTAGTCCCTAACTTAATGTTAAATTCAAAATAGTCCCTATCTTTGCATAAGTGTTGCAAAATAGTTATTTCGTTAAATTTTAAAGTAACGCTGTTAGTGAGGACAATTTTAGTGCCATGTGGACTATCCAACGTGACACTAAAGGATGACGTGGCATGACACGTGGACGTGCCTCTTAAAAGATGCCACATCATTTGATGATAATAAAATAAGTAAATAGGCAATTTAGTCCCTAACTTTGTATCCCTATTGCATATTAGTCCCCAACTTAATGAAAAATTCAAAATAGTCCCTATCTTTTGCATAAGTGTTGCAAAATAGTCATTTTGTTAAATTTTAAAGTAACGCTGTTAGTAAGGTCAATTTTAGTGCCACGTCATTTGATGATGATAGAATGAATGGCTTCTTCAAATTTGATGGTTCTGAACCAATTGAGGCATATATACGAAAAAGAACCCACACACACTTGCACAAATAAAAAGAACAAAAAATTCACAACAACAACCTTATCTCTGTAGCCGTCAACACCAATGGGCGAGGTCTGCATAACCATTCTCTTTTCATCTTTTTTTTTTCTTCAATTACCATCAATGTATCATTTCGGGTTCTGATTTTTTTTTTTTTTTTGTGTTCTGAATAGGAAGAGAAAAAACCAGAGGAAAACAAAGTGGAGGAGAAAAAAGCAGAGGAAGAAGAAAAGAAAGAAGAAGAGAAAAAATCAGAGGAATCAAAAGATGACAAGGAATCCAAGGAGGAACCTGTGCCGCTAGAAATTGTGCAAGGCACAACCTTCGCAATGCATGGACACTTTAAGCACGATTTCTGGCATCTTTTAAGTTAGGGACTATTTTGCAACACTTATGCAAAAGATAAGGACTATTTTGAATTTTTCATTAAGTTAGGGACTAATATGCAATAGGGGTACAAAGTCAGGGATTATATTGCTTATTTACTCGTTTTGCTATCATCAAATGACGTGGCATCTTTTAAGAGGCACGTCCATGTGTCATGCCACGTCATCCTTTAATGCCACGTTGGATAATCCACCTGTCACTAAAATTGACCTCACTAACAACGTTACTTTAAAATTTAACGGAAGGACTTTGTTGCAACACTTATGCAAAGATAAGGACTATTTTGAATTTAACATTAAGTTAGGGACTAATATGCAAAATGAGTGCAATCTCAGGGACTAAATTGCCTATTCACTCTATATATATATGGTGTTATGTTATTAAGTTTTAGAAATGGTAGATATGCATTGGTTAGGGCTGAGGCTTGGGGTTAGTTTAGTTGGTTGGGATGTTTTTAGTTGATAGGGTTGAGGTTAGGGTTACTTTACTGATTATTATTTAGGTTAGGGGTTGATTTAGATGCTAGGGGATAGGTTAGGGTTAGTTTACTGATTAGGATTTAGGTTAGGGGTTAGTTTAGATCTTAGGGGTTAGGTTAGGGTTTAGTGTCTAGGGTTTAACTTATGCAATGCATAGGTGGTAGTGTTTAGGGTAGTGTGATTAGGGTTTATAATGTAGGGTTGATGACTTAGGGTTATGCAGGTTTATGAATATTGAATTTGACCAAAAACAATACATGATTTACAGATCATGGTTAGAACGAGAGGTTTAGGTCGTGCATTAGGTAAGGGTATAGGTTGAGGTTGGGGTGGACAGGATGAGCATCATGCACATGATGTTCCTCGGCGGCGTAGGCCTACTGCATCCGTCCGTAGGCAACAGGTACATGTTTCTGTTGCTGAGGACGTTGCTGATATGATTGAGGAAGTTCCTCAGATGACTGAGGATGTTCCTCATATGACTACGAACGTACCTGCTGTTGGTGTAGAGGGCTTAGCTAGTGATGTTGCTGCGAAATCAGTTGCTGATGATGCTGAGGGATTCCCAGGTGGACCGCGGGACCCATCAGTGCTCACTTTGTTTGCGGAGCATGTTGCACACAACATATGGACTGGAGAGGTATTATAATTTTTACGTAAAGTTAATTGTTAATTATTTGTTATTGTTGAGTTGTTTGTGATAATAAATTTTTGATATACTGTTATTTGGAATCATGTGTTCTTCAATTCAGGAACGTCCTGAATTGAAGCTGGTCTCCCACGGAAGGAAGGCAGAGAAATTTGGGAGGCCAATGCGTGAGATTGCAGGGTTAGTAGACACCATAAGATTAACTCTTTTGATCGGGTGTTCAGTAGTCACCGACGATCCGAGAGTTACATTCGTTTTCGTGGAGGTGTGACATGGGGAGACTAACACCTTCCATCTTCTGGTAGGAGAGGTTATGATCACACTGGATGATGTGGCATCACTCCTCCATCTGTCGATCACAGGCGCCTTCCACAGCTTCGAGCCTCTACTTGTGGACGAGGCAACCGTCTTGTTGATTGAGTTGCTCGAGGTCTCGGGTGAAGAGGCTAGAGCTGAGACTGTACGGGCGTATGGGGCATATGTACGCCTGTCGTGGCTACGAGATATCTATCTGAGGAGATGCGAGACCGGACGATTGGTTGTAGCAACTCGTGCTTATCTCTTCCACTTGGTTGGTTGCACTCTTTTTGCTAACAAGAGTGCAACACATGTTCATGTAGTGCATCTGAAGGCTTTTCGAGACCTGGGTGAGAGTGGGAGCTATGCCTGGGGAGCTGCCGCGCTGGTGCATATGTATAATCAGTTAAATGAAGCTTTTCAGAGCAGTAGATGATAGATAGCTGGGTACCTGACTTTATTACATGTAAATTTTGTGTTTGTAATATGTTAAATTGGATTATGATGTAAATATGTTTTTTTATGTGTATTTGACATTGATTTTATGCTCATGTCATGTTTGTAGTGCTGGATATATGAGCACTTTCCTAATGTCTATGACTGTGTCACTAACGATGCGTACGATGAGACATTCCCACGTGCCTGCCGGTGGCTTACGACGAAGACTTATATGAAGGGATTACCAATAGCGCTGTATCGGACACGTTTAGATGCTTTGACGATCACTGACGTGTGCTGGATGCCTTATGGTGACCACAGAGGAGTGAGGGGGTTTGACCTCAGTTCGTGCTTCTAGGGCCAGCTTAGATGGGGTCCTATTGTGGTCATAGTTTGACCAGAGAGGGTGGTACGACAGTTTGACTACGTTCAGACCATCCCTCCACCGCCTGTTAGTGCCTGCTTGTCATATGAGGATATCGACGACAGATAGATGCATTACTCGAACCATCTAGCAGTTGCGGGTGAGATTTTTGTTGTGTCTAGGCAGGTATCAGCAGATTACATGGAGTGATTCTTTCGGATATCTCATCCGTTCATCACACTCACACAAGCAGGTGATAAGCCTAGACTTCCACCTGCCCCACAACATGAGGAATATGTCGAGCCAGGTATCCCGGAGGTTCCAGTGGGAGCAAAAGGTGGACCGTCACAGGCATCTGATCCCCCTAGACATGCAGTGGTAAGATTAGTTGCTTTAATGTTTTATAAAATGTTATTTATTTTAAATGTTGTAATAAATGTTTTTTATGAATGTCATATGATGCTTGTGAAGGTTGTGAAACGGTCGCAAAAAGGTTGGAGCGTGTGCTCAACCTAAGGATGGTCACTGAAGGTACAAAGTTACACGAGATCATGAAAGATTGCCTCAGGATCGCTAGGGGTGACACCTCAAATGGAAATGTTAGGACACGACGAAGATGACGCACAGATCATTCATAGGTCATGTTATGTCTTTTATTTGACAACATTTTTGTATTTGTTACATTATTTTGGTTATAACTTTTATTAAAATTATTTGTTACATTATTTTATTTTTTGTGCACTCTATATCACACACCTTCCATAATTGATAAAATTAATAAATAATAATATGATGACGTAAAAAAGAAATATAAAAAATATAACGTAAAAAAGTATACAATAGAAATAAAATAAAAAAGGTGTATTATTCTAACTTCTAAGTATACAAATGAATTTCTTCCTCTACTATAAGCATATGTGTCAGATCTCATGATTGCAACAAATTCATTTTCATGGACAACCGATTGAGTTCATTGCAAAACATTATCTCGGGTACCAAAGACCTACAACATAACCCCGGCATATTAATTTTTATACAAATATACGTTCAACCAAATGACTCAAACTAATAAACATCATTACCTGAGAAGTATTAAAAACATCCGAACAATCAACATGTGATGGTTCATTAACACCACATTCTTGTTCATTTTCATAATCCATATCAACTTCTTGAGATATCGTATTGTCATAAGTCCATTGATCTTCGTTCATCTTAAGAACAAATAAATAAATTACACATCATACACAAGTACATTCAAAATTTACAACTACATACGAATTACCATATTAGCAAAACTAAGAATAGACTAAATAATAACTAAATACATATTACCAACTAATACAACTACATTCAAAATTTATATCTAAATAATTTACTTAAACTAAATACAAATTTTGGACCTAAATAATTTCAATTTTGACTTATCATATAAAAATTTTTGTAATAACTAACTAATTTTAAATTTCTATAACAAATTACCCAACACATACTACAAAAACACAATAATAATAAATTTTACGAAACATCTAATTTCACAAAAAAAAATACTTCAAACATACAAATTTTGCACCCTAATTAACAACTAAAATATATACAACTATAACTAACAACTAATTAAACATTTTACTACTACAACAAAATACAATTATTATACCTATATAATTTAATATTATACCTAAATTATTATACCTAATTAAACTAATTATCCACAAATACAAATTATTTTACTTCAATTATATAATATTCATAAACATTAATTTTTTTCACAAATCTAAAACAAAAACTAAAAAACAATTAAACTAAGAAGCTTACGGAAGAAGGTCTTTCGTAAAAAGCTTACGGAAGAACTTTTTTCAGTAAGCTTTTTACGGAAGACCTTCTTCCATAAGAAGCATTTTACAGTTATGGAAGAAGGTCTTCCGTAAAAAGTTCCGTAAGCTTTTTACGGAAGACCTTCTTCCGTATGAAGTATTTTATAGTTACAGAAGAAGGTCTTCCGTAAAAAGATTACGGAAGGAGTTCTTCCGTAAGTTTTATAGTTACGGAAGAAGTTCTTCCTTAAAAATATTACGGAAGAACTTCTTCCGTATGTTACATCTTACAAACAGATCTACCAAAATACAAGATACCCAGAAAAGCCATAAAATGTGTACCTCCGCCGAAAAAAAACACCACCCGATAAGAGTTTCACCTTCACCGAACCGCTAACTCTCTCAACACTTGCAAAACCACCACGAACGGCAGAAACCGAACAAGAATGAAAGAAACAAAGCTTGAGACGTAAAATAATACACACATCGCTGCCAATTTAAAGAAAAAAGGGAGAGGGAAAAGTTGGCATTTTGATAAAATGCTGGGTGCACCAACAATGTTGCTGGGTGCACCTAGCAACACCCAGACCTGATTAATCCAAAACTAAGAGGAAACTTTGATGAAAACTAAGTCCAACAAGCAATCAATGTGGTTGCTCTGTGTGCAAATGAGCCTGATAAACAACCCAATATGAAACTGGAAGGATATGAATCTGAAGAAAAGAAAGCCATAGCGATGAAGATAGATAGTGTCTAGTTAATTATTTCTTGAAAGACATGTAATGGCCCGTGTATGTGTTCCTCGATTTGATTTGCACGCCCTGCTTGGATTATAATAGATCTCTTCCATTTTTTATGTGTTTTGTTCATGTTATGTGATTTTGGAAGGGGAGGATTTTTTTTTAATATACCTAGGGAAGTAATTTTTAGTGGCTAAAAATTATCAAAAATTGTTTAATATAGTTCAAACAAATGAAGCAAGCAATTTCTAGGGATTTATAATCGTCAGGAAATTAACTACCAAAAAATATAATAAAATAATAATTAAATTATCTCCATGTCCCCTTTTGATGGTTAGATGGACAACAAGAACTTGAGCGTTAAAGTGTTTTTTGCAGGTAACCTATCGTTGGAGAACCTAGCAACCAAATACTTGAAGAGAAGAGTTTGGAGCAAAAGAGACATTCAGAGGAAAATTACCTTGTCACCCTATGACAGGTACATATATTGAAAATAATTTTGACACACAAATTATATTATCAATTAAAATATTTAAATTAATTATTATTCAATTATTTTTTAAATAAAATATTTGAATAATAATTATAGTTTTAAAAAACTTATATATTTGCTTATAATTTTAAGAAAAGTAATTACATAAATAAAATATAATTTTATATGATTTAGTTAAAATTATATTTTTTAGGCTAAAATATGTTTTTCGTCCCTATAAATATCGAAATATTTGGAATCTGTCCTTGCAAAATTTCGAGTATGTTTTTGTCCTCACAAAAATGTGTAATATTTTGACTTAAACCTAGATATAGGAAATCCAAACCTACGCAGTCATGGTTAGTCCTTGTCTCCGGGTCCAATAGGCAACTAGAGTGTGCCACATGTCTAGTTTTTGTAGGTTATAATGGGGGTGCATAGTGAATGTGAGGCGGGCATCATTCTTAGTGCATTTTAGTATTCAATTGATGTAGTTTTGAGTGTACCCAGTCTTTGGTTAGGGCTAACCCATTCAAACCTAGACTTATGGGAGGCACTGAGAGACACACTATGGGAGTCATTGAGAAAGAGTTGTTGCTATCTTCCATGGTTCAAAGTTGAAGGCGGTGGTAAAAAATCGAAGGTGATGGTGGTTCGAACTCGAAAGTGGTTGTTGTCCCAAACAGGAAGGTAATTTCATTTGACTATTTCATTCTATGTATTCTATGTTTGGTAGGGGTTAGGGCTTTGTATGGGGTTGGGTTTTGCGATTGTGTTGTTTGAGGTTAGGGTTCATTTGGGTTTGAAATGGGTAAGTTTTGGGTGGGTTTGAGTTTGGTTAGGGTTCATGGTTGGTGGAATTGCGATGTAGATGCGAATGTGCATTGGGTTAAGGTTTTTGTGGGTTCCATTTGGGTTATGGTAGTTAGGGATTTGGTATTTTTGAATTAGATTAGGGATTTTGGTAATTGTTTGCTGATTTGTGTTTGATTTTTCATTTCTTTTGCCTCTAAGTTGATAAATCTTTGTTCATCAGGTATGTGGTTTTTAGTTGCTATTCACTCCATGGGCTACTGGGTTATGCAACCAACATTGAAATGGGAGGGGAAAAAGGAGAATGCCTTTCACGAGTTGGATATTGACACATGGTCATTCCTTGAAGTTGTGGTGCTGATCCACGACATTGAATATGATGTTACCGATGGGCTTAAAATGTGGTGGAAAGGGGCTAATGCTGATTATGAAATCTTGAAAGACTTGAACAATGACCACGATGCTATGGATTTAGTAAAGTATTCTTTTAGTCATAAGTGTGAAGTTGATATTTATGTGAAGTTTGGGGTAAGTCAACATGAATAATTTACTGGAATTGAGATCAATGACAATTGCAATGAGGAGTTGTTCAATGAGAAATAAGTTGTGGAGATTAACTTTGAAGGTTATGATCTTGACATGGACTATGGTGTAAATGATTGCTTTGATAGGGACATTGCTATGGAATATGATGACAATTGTGAGTCATCTTGAAAGCAAAATGACCCTAAAGTGAAGACCAAAGGGGGAAAAGGAAAACAAAAGGCATCTGTCGAAAATTTTGGTCGATGTGATGAAGACCCACTTGAGATGCATTATGACAGTGTGCCTGACCCCCCCTCCCCTCAAGAAGACCCTTATCTAGATTTTAGGGAGATGCATCATTTGGAGACTTGTTATGAAACTGAGGAGCTGTATAGTAATGTTGAATTTAAGGATGACACTACAAAGCCTGGAAAAGAGTTTCTGATGTTCAGAAAAGACACTATGTGCAAGGTTTTCAAATGGACACTAGGAATGTAGTTCACCTCTTTGTAAGATTTTAAGGAAGGCATGATGGAGTATTTTGTCTTGAATGGTTATCAGGCCAGTTCCCCAAAAAATGACTATTCAATGGTTAGGTCTGTGTGCAAGACAAAAGAGTGTCCATTCACAACATATGTATCCAGGGTGGGTGAAACCACTACCTTTCAATTGAAAACATTGAATTGACTCACACATGTGCCTGAGTTTTTCACAACAAAATTGTCAATCGAAAGTGGGTTACAAATGTGCTAGAACATCTAAAAGGTTCACATTGCAACATATCATCATGGAGATGAAATCTAGTTATGTTGTAGGAATAACCATACTTGTGCAATTTCTGCTAGGAAAATAGCACTTCAACAAATTAAAGGTGATGAAGTAAAGCAATACACATTGCTTAGACGCTACAATAATGAACTCATATCCAGAAATGCAAACAACACCTTCAAGATTCATGTGAATAGACTTGTTCCTACTTTGCCACCACCATTTGGGTCTTTTTACATGTGTATGATGCTTGCAAAAAAGGTTTTGTAGATGGTTGTCGACCTTTTATTGAAATAGATGGTTGTCACCTTAAGACATAATATAGGGGGCAAATGCTTGTAGCTATGGCCAGAGATGCTAATGACCAGTACTACCCTTTAGCATCTGCTGTTGTCGAAACTGTGAACAAAGACAGTTGGAATCGGTTCTTAAATGAGTTGCTAGTTGACATTGTAGATTTTGAAACTCATAAATGGGTTTTAATTTCTAACAGGAAAAATTTCTATGATTTTGTTATTATTTATTTGTATGTTATGTATTTATGTATTCTTATATTATCCAAATTTTTGTACAAGGACTTGTAAATACATTTCATGAGTTGGATGACAAAATTGAACACAGGTTCTATGTAAGGTATATGCATGTTAATTTTTAAAAAAAGATTTTGGAGGAGGAGCTTTGCTTAGGGACTTAGTAATGGTTGCTTCAAAAGCTACTTATTTGGAGGCATATGAAGAGAAAATGAATCAGATTAAAGAGATCAACAATTTATGGCTTATGATTGGCTGACATAAGAGTTTCCAAAAAGGTATAATGTAAGCATGCATTTAATACTTACTCCAACTGTGATGTTGTCATGAATATCTTGTGTGAGTCTTTTAATAGTGTCATTTTTCATGCAAGAGATATGCCAATAATAGCTATGCTAGATTGGATTAGGACTTATTTGATGACTAAGTTTAATGTTATGAGGGAAAAGATAGGAAATATTTAGGGCAAGATAATGCCAAGACCTATGAAAAGGTTAGTCTGGGAGACTGAAAAAGCCAAAAAATGGTTTGTTGAATGTGTTGGAAATGTGCTACATGAGGTCACACACACAAATGTTTACTAAAAAGTTCGTTGTAAATCTAGCATCTATGACTTGTTCTTGTAAATTGAGGACATTGGTTGGCATACCTTGTAGGCATGTTGTTTCTGCTATTTAGAAAAATAAGGAGAACCACAAGACTATGTTGATGCCTAGTACCATAGAGAGACCTATGCTAAGTGTTACTGTCACACATTAAGTCCTATAAATGGTGAAAACAAATAGCCAAAGGATACTACTGATCTGATTCTGCCTCCAATCTACAAAGTTGGGTCTGGAAGACCAAAAAAATTAAGGAGAGAGCGAGATGAAGATCCAAGACCAACTAAATTGAGAAGAGAAAATATCAAAAACAAATGTCATAAATATGGACACAACACTTGAACCTGCAAGGAGCGACCTATGGAAGCTATGGGATCTATAATTTTAGAACAATCAACTGAAGTGACAACTATTAGATTTGAGACACAAGTTGTTGGATATGCAATTCCAACACAACCAACTGAAGTGGCAATTGCTGGATCTAAGACAAAAGCTACTAGATCTGATGTGAGAGGAGGTGGATTAGCAATTCTAGCATAACCAACTAAAGTGGCAGCTGCTAGATCTAAAATTCCAACTTAAGCATCTTAAGTTGGGATTGCTAGATCTGAAACAACCAACCCAAGTGGGAGTAAGTCTACAAAAAAGCAACCGAAATCCAAACAAAAGGTAAAAATTGCTTCCTATATTCTATTCACCTTTTGTGGGAGTTGTATTCTAAACTTATCTATTCATGCAAGGAATGAAGAAGGTATGTTCTACCCCAACCATGAAAAACATCAACAAAGAAAAGGATTTCCTTGCAAATTGTACTCCAACATAGTTGCTGATAAAGATGTTGGGGGTGAACCGAAAGAAGAACAAAAGACATATGCAGGAGGTTTCTGCTCATGATGGATATGTTTTCGGTTCAGCACATGTGAAAGGGAATCAAGTTGGGCATTGATATGTGGAGGACAATACTAGTGGAATTTTTTTGGGACTGTATAAAAGGGATTGATGTGTGTTGGTTTTGGATGTATTTTCTTAGTGGGTGGGGTTTTTTGATTCAATTAAAACTATGAGAATATTCTATGTAGTCTTTTGATGGAATTCAAAGTGCCAAACACTATCTCTGTTATTTCTTTTTGACTAGATAATGGTTATTATATTTTGGTATTATTAAAGAATATCCTTATCAATATTAAACTTTGTTTGCTATATTTCACATAAAGTTTGTTGTTTCATTCAAAACATGAATAAATTTATTAATTTGTGGCCAACGTGAGTAAGTAGTGGAATTTCAACTCTTTTACAGGGAATGCTAAACTCAATTATTTACAACAAGTGAGTAGGAAGTAAAACTCCATTATTTACCAAGAATGTTAAACTAAATTATTTACGAGGACCGCTAAAAATAACCCATTAATAATGACCAAAATAACTTGTTACTTAATTTTATTCAGAACTTCATTTAAAACCAAAACAACTTGTTCATTGCTAACAACAACATCACCACTAATATATATTAAACCCAATACATTTAACAACAACATCACCACTAATACCAACCAAAACCCATCACAAAATAGAAACCATAACCCATTACATTCAACAATTACATTTCAATAGAAGAATGAAAATCAATGGCTCTACCATGGACAAACACATCACCAAAAGACCCATCAACATATATAAACTTATTCTTTCAACAAGACCTTTCTTTTGCAATTTGTTAACCTTTATTTGAGCCTACTCTAACTGCTACTCCAATTGTTGCCCTGTCTTATGAAATGTGCCTTGGCTTGCATCAGTAGTAGCTTTCCTTCGAGCAACATCCACTTGCCTCCCAACAACATTTCCTCCTTTAACATTGACAAGACCCTCAACCCACTACTACAAAAATGTGTTTCAACGACACTGGTGTCAGACCCTAATTTCGTCTAGGGACTATCATTTATGTTTTGATTAGGAATGCGAAAGATACCAAAAAGGAGGGGCAAAAGAGTCTTTTTACTAAGTTTTCTGGACCCTGGCTCGCCCAGGTTAGTGTCTGGCTCGCTTGGGAGTTCAAAAGACTTCAGCCTAAAAAAACCAGCTCACCTGGGCGAGCCAGTTACTTCAAGTGTAAGTCTTGGCTCGCCTGGGCAAGCTGCCATGGTCTCAAATGCCATTTTTTGCTATAAATAGACGTGAAGGGAAGCTGAGGAAGGGGTTCCAGCATTGAGCATTGAGAGAAATTGAGAGAAATAAGGGAGAAGAAGAAGAAAGAAGAGAAAATGGAGTCGAGGCGTTGCCAAATCGTGACTGCAATCAATCACTACATCATTCTTGGTTCGGTGTTCTTCGTTCGTCATTCGATTAGTTTTTGTTTTTAAGATTTGAATGTGATCTATGCACCCTTAGGGGTCCCCTTTGTTGTTTTGTGCATATTTATCTTTGTTGGATCGAGTGGCCTCAGAATAATTAAGAAGGGGGGTTGAATTAATTATTCCTAAACCTTTACTAATAAAAATTTACTCTTCTAAGGCTTTTACTTATGTTGTGAAGAGAATAAGGAGTAGAAGAGAAACTTAACCAAAAGTAAAAGCGGAAATTAAAATGCATAGCGAAAAGTAAAAGAGTAGGGAAGAAGGAGACAAACACACAAGAGTTTTTATACTGGTTCGACAACAACCCGTGCCTACATCCAGTCCCCAAGCGACCTGCGATCCTTGAGATTTCTTTCAACTTTGTAAAAATCCTTTTACAAGCAAAGATCCACAAGGGATGTACCCTCCCTTGTTCTCTTTGAACCTAGTGGATGTACCCTCCACTAGAACTAATCCACAAGAGATGTACCCTCTCTTGTTCTCAGTCAACAACCCAAGTAGATGTACCCTCTACTTGTACCACAAAGGATGTACCTCCAATGTGTTAAGACAAAGATCTCAGGCGGTTAAACCTTTGATACTTTGTGAATGAGGATACAAAAGAATTCTCAGGCGGTTAGTCCTTTGAATACTTTTGTATAAGGGAAAGGGAAGAATCAAAAGAATTCTCAGACTGTGTCATTTTGAATTCTTTGACAAGGGAGAAGGGAGACACAAAAGAATTCAGGCGGTTAGTCCTTCGTTCTTTTGGAAAAGGGAGAAGAGAGGCACAAAAAGAATTCAGGCGGTTAGTCCTTGGCGAATTCTTTTTGGCAAAGGGAGAAGAGATGAAAAGAATGAATAGCACAAGTTTTCCAGGTTTAGAAAACCAGAAAACTTTGGAAAGCTTTTGGCACAAAGAAGAAGAAGAAGTTCAAAGAGATTCAAGGCTTGTAAAGGATTGTATAAGATTGATTGGAAAAGTGCATTGAAAAGCAAATCAAAGCCTTGCTTTTATAGACTCTTCATGTCTGGCCAAGAGGACCATTTAGAAGAGTTATAACTTTTAGAAAAACTTAAAACCAATTTGAAAAAGTCAAAAAACCATTTGAAGAGTTACATCTTTTGATTTATTCAGAAAAAATCACTGGTAATCGATTACCAAATCAGTGTAATCGATTTCACAAAGCTTTTATGTGAAAGGATGTGACTCTTCACATTTGAATTTGAATTTCAACGTTCAAAGGCACTGGTAATCGATTACCAAAACATTGTAATCGATTATAGCTTTTTGAAATCAATTGGAACGTTGTAAATTCATTTGAAAACTTTTTCAAATCCATTTTGCTACTGGTAATCGATTACAACAATCTAGTAATCGATTACCAGAGAGTAAAAACTCTTTGGTAAACATGTTTTTGAGAAAAATCCATGTGCTACTCAATTTTTGAAAAAACCTTTTCATACTTATCTTGATTAAGTCTTCTCTTGATTCTTGAATCTTGAGTCTTGAATCTTGATCTCTTGAATCTTGATTCTTGAAATCTTGAATCTTGATTCTTGAAATCAACTTTCCTCTTGAATCTTGAAGTGTTCTGATTCTATCTTGAATATCTTGAACTCATTCTTTGATTGACCTTTGAGCTTTTTGTCCTTACCTTTGTCATCATCTTTTGTTATCATCTTTGTTATCATCAAAACATCTTTGAATCAATCTTGATTCATCATGAAGCTTTGCTTCTACAATCTCCTCCTTCTATCATCGGTAATCTTTTTTCTTTTGTAAAGTTTAATCTTAACCAATCATTAGCACCACAGAGTGGTCTTTTAAAGTCATTGAAAGTTGATAAAACCAACGCATAACGGATTTTCTCTCCACCAAAGTCACTTGAGATCGTTCAAGGTCCAACGCCTTAACGACCTCTTTTTGTTTACAGTAATAAAATGAATCTTTCAAAAGCCTAAAACCAATTCAACATACAACTTTCTCTCTTTAAAGAACTACGTAGGTCTGAATTCCTCATCGCACTTGAGGATACGTAGGAGCAAGGGTAACACCCTTGTCGACCCCAAAAAAAATAATATAAAAATGGAAAATAAATAATATTGAAGTCACGTTTTTGCACACTTGATTAAAGGCTGTCGTCCCTTGTGACGGGCACGTGGGGTGCTAATACCTTCCCCATGCGTAAACAACTCTCGAACCCTTATTTTCAAAATTCGCAGATCTCTTTTTTGTTTTTCTAGCGTTTTCCTCGAATAAACGTTGGTGGTGACTCCCGCGTGTTTTCCTCTTTAGTAGATGCTCCATCCGATTTCACCTCGCCCTCTCGTTGAAGGGTAGGTTGCGGCAGATGACGACTCCACTGGGGACTTGTTAGAGAGTTAGGCCATGCGATCAGTTTGCAATCTTTTTTATCATGACTTCTTTATTTATCTTCCCTTTTGATGAAATCCTCCCTAGGAAGGGACTAGTCACTAGAGCCAAGAGCAAGAGGCTCTAAGAGGATTGGGCTAGAGCTGCTGAAGAAGGCCCTAGGGTTCTCATGAACCTCAGGATAGATTTCTAAGCCCATGGGCCAAGGTTGAGTCCAATTATCTTTGTACATATTAGACTAGGATGTCATTATATTTGGTCCTTATATTTAGGGCTCCATATTGTAGGTAGGATACCCTAGAAATATAAGATTTTTCGGCCCTTGTATTTTAGGGCACCTAGACTAGTTTTTGTATTAGTGGTATTTTTGTAATTTCACATGCACTAAGTGAATATTTGATATGTGTGGTTGGAAATAAATTTAATTGAATTGGTAGAAGCCCAATCCAATTAAATTTTAGAGGGGGAGGTGAGCATTTGCTTGCTACACCCCATTGCCACATCATATAGTCACACTTTGTGCATGTTCTTCATGCTTTACATGCCTCATGACACCTAAGCATAATTAGTGGAGAATCTTGGAATTGATCTTGGATTAGTGGGATGAACCATAACTAAAATTCACTAATCATAATTAGTAGAATTTTGGCTCCAAAGTTTGGCTCCACAAATTCAATTTCAAATTCAAGTGAAATTTGAATTGAAATTCAAATTTCCCTCCAATTTTGTGTGACACTTAGGCTATAAATAGAGGTTATGTGTGTGCATTTTTTCAACTTTGATCGTTGGTGTCATACCCTAATTTTGTCCGGGGACCTTTGCTTGATGACATGCGACCTTTCTTTGGTCCTTGTGAGGTGCTTGGCATCCATCATTAGGCAATTTGTGAAATTCCAGGACATGCCGAAAAACCAAAAAAAATATTGATGCACAATCCGTAAGTTTCCGTGACACACCGGAAATCAAATGGAAGCATCGTTGCATAATTAAGTGAGGTTCCGTAACATTCCGTAAGTCAAAAAGGGGATGATTATGTAATCCGCAAGGTTCCGTAACATTACGGAAAGAAAACAAGTATCGTTACGAAATTCGTAAGTTTCCGTAACTTTACGAAAAAAGAATCACCAAAAAAAGCCAAAGGGGGGTGTATTTAGTAAAATGGGGGGTGCAAACAGTAATTTTCGAATCTGGGCCCTTCTAGAGGTTTCTGGGCAATTTCTTGCTTAAGGTTGAAGTAACCTAGCTCGCCTGGGCGAGCTAGATGGCCACCACACCCCCCGTTTTGTTGAAAAATGGGATTCCGGGGCTTCTGGGACACCCGTAATGCTTCCGTAAAATTCCCATAACTCTAAATAAGCATAACTAACTTAATACGGGTGAGACGGAAGAGAAAAAAAGAAGAAAATCAAGTCCTATATGCTTCCGTAAGGCTTCCGTAACTTTTCCGTAAATTACGAAAGAAGGGGGGTGAACTTATCAAAAGAGGGGGGGGGTGCAAATAGCAATTTCGAAATTTTGAATTGGGCCTTCCAGAACGTTTTTTGAAGCTGGGTTGCTTCCAGAGGAAGCAACCCAGCTCGCCTGGGCGAGCTAAGGTCGCCTGGGCGAGCTGGGCGGCAACCTCCTCCCCTTTTTTCCTATAAAAAGGCTGAAGGGGGTTGTTCTAAGGATCCCGGAGCCCCCTGGCTATGTATTTCAGCTGTTTTGGGTGAAAAAAATTGTTTCCGTGAAGAAAATCCAAGCCGAGGTGCTTCCGTAACGCTTCCGAGATGTTTCCGTAAGCAAATCCGTGAAGGTTTTCGTCCGTTCTTCATCGTTCTTCATCCGTTCTTCGTTCTTCAACGGGTAAGTTTTCGAATCCGAGACTTTTAATTCATTTCTTGTTTTTTTAAGTTTTCCTCTTTATTTCGTTCATTTTCGATTTCTTTTCTTCCGTCTTTAACGCGCTTTTACCGTTTATTTAAGTCGTTTTCTCACCTAATAAATGATAAAATGAATTTCAACCGATCATTTGTGTTGTAATCTCATTTAATCACTTTTAAAATGAAATCTAACCGATCGTTCACGCTATAACCTCGGTTAAACAAAAAAAGTAAAATAATAATAAAATAATCAAAATATCTTGAAAAATAATAATAAAATAAACAAAATATCTTTGAATAAAATAAAACAAAAAAATCAATCGGACGTTTTTTCTTTGGAAGTTTCCTTGAATGAATTGATTAATAACCAAAGTGAAACTAAGACTAAAATAGACTCACAAATCAAGTTTTGTCCGAAAATCACTAAAAACCATTTTAAGGTCCAACGCCTTAAACGGTCCTCTTTGCTTTTATCGGTTAACATGGACCGTTCAAAAGCATAAAATCAACATGTAACTTTACCGCTTTTGAAAGAACTACGTAGGTCTGAGTTCCTCATTGAGGATACGTAGGAGCAAAAGCCCCGCTTTTGTCGACCACCCCAAGAGATCGTTAATGGTCCAATGCCTTAACGTTTCTCTTCTTTCAAAAAACAAGAGATCGTTAATGGTCCAAATGCCTTAACGTTTCTCTCCTTTCAAAAAAAACAAGAGATCGTTAATGGTCCAAAGCCTTAACGTTTCTCCCCTTTCAAAATCAAAAGACCGTTTAATGGTTCAACACCTTAAATGACCTTTTGTTCAATAAAAACATATTTTGCAAAAAAGACAAAAACAACTTAACCAAACACTTTGTTCCGAAAGAACTACGTAGGTCTGATTTCCTCATCGCAATTGAGGAATACGTAGGAGCAAAGGGAAACACCCTTGTCGACCACAAAAAGGAAAAAAATATAAAAAGGGTATAAAGGATATAAGAACATAAAAAGGGAACATAAAAAATCAAAGTCATGTTTGCACATTCGATTAAAGGCTGCTGTCCCTTGGGACGGACGTATGGGGTGCTAATACCTTCCCCGTGCGTAAATACAACTCCCGAACCTTTCACTTAAAAGTTCGTAGATCGCGTCTTTTCCGGTTTTTCCGACGTTTTCCTCAAATAAACGTTGGTGGCGACTCCGCGCGTATTCCTTTCGTGGAACACGCATCCCGCGAGTCACGCGTCGCCCTCCCGTCGAAGGGTAGGTTGCGACAGTTGGCGACTCCACTGGGGACTGTTTTTAGAGAGTTAGGCCATTTAATTTTGTGCAATGTTTTACCGTGACTTACCCCTTTGTTGGTTTCCTTTCATTATGTTCTTGTGTATATAAACTCTTTGTTGCTTTTAGTGCGTTTTAAATGTATGCATGAAGTAAATATTTATTCATTTGATGCACACAAACACCAACACTATTTGCACACACTGTGAGTGAAAAAGGGCCCTATACCCGGGTTCATGGGAACATAAGGAGTGGAGGCGAATCTGTGATCATGCTAGGTCTCCGACTTGCTTGATTACAGTGAACCCTCATCTAGAGCTTTTCTCTTTGAAAACTTATTGTTGCTAGTAGTCCCTACTGCTACAATATGTTCTTCAAAGAGGATAATACCTCTAGAAACCATCAAGAGAGATATGACTACCTTGGGGGGGTTATCGCTAAATGCCTAGTTAGTTCTCTCCCTTATAGGTCCCTTAAATAGGGGCACGGAGCAAACACGCTGCGTGCCATTTTTCACACTGCCATGCATAAGTATCATATACCCTTTTGCTTATGTTCAGTAAATATTGTCATGCTATGTACATTCCCGCATTGCGTCTTTTGCATATGCATCACATATGGGCTCTGTCTTGATCCCCTCTATAGACAAATCAACGGAGGGTCCAGGTCACCGTTTTAAATACATACGTTGGGGCACTTTGCTACCCCTAGACGTTGTGTCTAAGAAGGAGACAATGTCCCGGGCACCCGCATTCTTAAATTACATCTGTGTCATATGCATTTCTTCATGCATTCATCCATTCCACCCATGATAGATGTTGGAGTTTTGATTCGCACTAGATTTTATTTCACTTTAGTAAAACATGGGATCAAGTCAAAAGCCTTCACTTAAAAAGAGGTTTTATCCAGTCAAGGTCAAGAGCCTAGGGATCACCAGTTTAAGAGAGTTAGGGCGATTGATGGGTCAGCTCCAGCAGCAAGCCTTCCGCAAAGCCTATGGTAAGATTTGGGACCTAGCTAGGGTAGAAGTCTCCATGGAACCGATTGCATCCCTTTCCCAGTATTATGACCAGCCCCTAAAGTGCTTCACTTTTGGGGACTTCCAACTATCACCCATGGTGGAAGAATTCGAAGAAATCCTAGGATGTCCTCTAGGGGGAAGGAAACAATACCTCTTCTCAGGGTTCTATCCCTCATTAGCTAGAATTTCTAAAATATTCCAAATCTTGGCGAAGGAATTAGACCACCAAAAGCAAGTCGAAAATGGGGTGGTCGGGATACCGAGAAAATGTTTGGAGGCAAAAGCAGGAATCTTGGCAGGTAGAAACGAATGGGCCCCATTCATAGACGTTCTCGCACTGTTGATCTTTGGAGGAGTCCTCTTTTCGAATGTGGATGGGTTGGTGGACCTGGCAGCGATCGACGCTTTTCTCGCCTATCATAACCACGAGGAAAGCCCGGTTGTCGCTATGCTAGCCGACCTATATGACACGTTCGACCGGGGATGTGAAAAGAGCAGCGCAAGAATTGTTTGTTGTGCACTGACTCTCTATGTGTGGCTGGTTTCACACCTTTTTCTCTAAGAAGGTAGGCCCGTCTATCCGCTACAAGGTCACCGCTCGTGCGTCGAAAAAGGAAAGGCGAATTGGGACCAACTCTTGGCTAGCATGGAGGGGCGTCTGTTAATTGGTTCCCTCGCTAGAAGGAAGGAAGAATCAGGATTCTATCTTCATGCGAAGGATGTCCAAATGTTCCCTTGATGGGAACAAGGGGTTGTATTAATTATAATCCTGTCCTCGCCATAAGACAGCTTGGCTACCTCATGAGAGGAGTGCCATCAGACGAAAGCATCACGCCTTTCATCGCACGGGGTTTCAGTGACCACAACGCGAGGGTACTCCAAGGAGTTCGCAAGGCATGGGATGCGGCGTGAAGAAAGGACAGAGAGCTTAGGGGAAGCCGTAATGGGATCATCGGCGGCTATCATAAGTGGCTGAGAGTCCGAACACAAGGATTGGATTGGCTCCCAAATCTAAAGACTGTGAGAGACGATGAGGTTAAAGCTTCGGAAGAAAGTGATGAGGTACAAGCCCTAAAGGCAGAGCTTGAAAGAGCCCGGGTAGTCGAAGAGAAGTTCAAGTCCATAGCCGTCAAAGTCTGAAAAGAGTATGATGAACTAAGGGACATCAATATGGCCACAGCTGAAGCCTTGGAACGAGAAAACAAGAAGGCCCGAAAGGAAGAACACGACCAAAACAAGTTTTGAGGGTCTTTATAGGGCAGCAATAGTGAGCTCAAGCTCCGAAGAGGTGAAAGGAATCATCACGGGTCAAAGGCATGATCTGGAAGGACGAGCTAAAGGCTTGCCTTAGGTCGAAAAGAAATTTGTCCCAACAGTTAAAGCGAGACTGAAGGGAATATGTGGGCCATCATCGATAAGTGCAAAGAGAAGCTAAATCTAGCGGCGACTCACGAGCAAAGGCTAGAGGATGAGTACGCCAAGATATCAGTAGAAAGGGAAGCAAGGGAAAGGGTAATTGATTCATTGCATCAAGAGGCAACAATGAGGATGGGCCGATTTGCTCTTACTTTGAACAGGAGTCAAGAACTTCCCCGATTGCTAGCCAAGGCCAAAGCAATGGCGGACACCTACTCCGCCCCCAAGGAGATCCACGAACTTCTCAGCTATTGTCAGCATATGATAGACTTAATGGACCATATGATTAGAAACCGCTAGGAAGTTTGTATTGTCACTCAGATCTTGACTAGTTATAACTTTTTGAAAAAAATGAGTTTATCCCACGTTTTTACTCCAAAAATCAGTGTGAATCAAGTCACTCCCACATTTTATCTCTAGCATGCATTGTATGTTGGTCTCGTCCTTTGTCATGGGAAGCCGGAAGGTCCATATCACCTTCTTAATTGTACACATGGGGCACTGCGCCCCCAAATGCGCAAGTAAGAAGAGATAATTTTCCGGGCTCTCGTGTCCGTAAAATGCATTCATATCATGCACCACATAAGCATCTCTTCATAACATCATAATGAACATATCGTTCCTGGATTTGTCCGTTATCATATTCCAGCCTCACATTTTGCATGAGTCATGGCATCATCATGCATATGCGTTCAACAAACTTTTTGATCTGCAAAATTGCATACCATTTGTTTTCATGTTTGCTCATCCTTGCGTTTTCCTCTACAAAACAAAAACAAAAAAGGGGAAGCGTGAAACTTCACACTACCTTCTTAGTTGCATGTGTTAGGCACCATGAGCCAACCATGTTGGGATCATAAACCCATTTCTAAAAAAAAAAAAAAAAAAAAAAACACACAACAACAAAACAAAATAATTGAACATGGTACCTAATGCATGGTTAACTAGGAAATGGTGTTTCTTCGGGCATCTCAATTTCATAAATACATTTTCCGTGCATAAGCTTAAAGTATGCCCGAGTCATTCATCCCTATGAGATGTTGTTGAAGTATTGGCGATCAGAATTGCCATTCCTTGGATTATAGGGTTGAACCAAACTCATGCTTTTACAAAAAGGTTCATCAAGTCAAGTTGAAATATGGAAGTAACCGTCCTGCAAAATTGGGGCAAAAGATGAATTGAGTCACATCACTGCTTCGTCTACTGCCAAACATATTTAGGATTGTTGATGTCCTTGTTACTTCCAGTTTCACCTTGACAAAGATGTCATGGACCATGTTGAAAATCTAAATTGATTCAACCCCATATCCTGCTTAAAAATTCGCAATACTTCGACTGTACATCATTCGCATGCATCCATGCTTTTCATTGGTTGCATTGCTCATTGCATTCTTTCCTTGAAAAATAAAATAAAATAAAATAAAATGAACTTATCAAAAAGAAAAGGACACGCTTTACGGCGCCCTTACCGAACTCGTGCTAGAGCTAGAGTAATGGGTGAAGCAGAGGAGGTGCAAGAGAAGATGAAGGCCGAAAATGGAGGCCATAAAAGAGCAAATGGCCACAATGATGAAGGCCATGATGAGCATGAAGAAGATAATGGAAGCCAATGCGGTTATAGTTGCCGCTATTAGCGCTGTCGCTAAGGTGAACCCGATGCTCCCATCTGGCCTCAAGCAAATGAATCATCCAACCTCAAATATGGTAGGCAAAGATTTGGGAAGTACGGATGATCCCATGATGTGCAAATTCAAAACGAGTACGCCTTCCCATCATATGGCTTGCCTCCCAACTATACACCACCCAATGTGGCATACACTCTCAATGAAAATCTCAATAACTCCACTCCGATACTCATTGAGAACCAATAACCTCATCAGGCACATATCTCTCTAACCATGGGGGAGACACATGAAATTCCCCACCACAATCTAGCTGACTTCGAGCCTTGGCTCGGATATGCCACTGAAGGGCAAGCAGTTGGTGGTATACCCTTTGAAAACACTTTGGAGGGCCCTCAGTTTCGCCCACAACCACAACCATTGCATTTTGCGGTGGGAAGAGCCCCTCCTGCTATGGCCGAAAAGGGAAAGGCGGATCATCTAAAGGAAAGGCTCAGGGCCATTGAAGGAGGTGAAGATTATGCCTTTGCTAACCTAGAAAAGTTGTTCCTAATACCCAAACATGGTCATTCCCAAGTTCAAGGTGCTGGACTTTGACAAGTACAAGGGGACTACTTGTCTCAAGAACCATCTAAAGATGTATTGTCAGAAGATGGGGGAATACGCAAAAGATGAGGAATTGCTGATACATTCCTTCCAAGAAAGTCTTACAGGGGTAGCTGTTACCTGGTACACTAACTTGGAACCTTCCCGAGTCCATTCTTGGAAGGACCTAATGGTTGCCTTTGTTAGGCAGTATCAGTACAATTTTGATATGGTTCCGGATAGGATGCAACTATAGAACATGTGCAAAAAGGGGGACGGATCATTCAAAGAACACGCCCAAAAGGTGGAGGGATCTGGCGGCCCAGGTGGTACCCCCAATAATGGAAAGGGAGACGATAATCGTGATGGTAAACACATTATCGGTACTCTACTATGAAAAGATGGTGGGCTGTGCACCCTCAAAGCTTTGCAGATTTGGTCTTCGCCAGTGAAAGGATCAATGTGGGTCCGAAAAGAGGCAAATTTGATCATCCTACTAGGACGACTGAGAAAACTGGGGCAAATAAAGAGGGTGAGGATGAGGGAGAAACCCATGCTGTGACTGCCATTCCTGTACGGCCAAGTTTCCCACCAACCCAACAATATCTTTACTCAGCCAATAACAAACTTTCTCCTTACCCACCACCCAGTTATCCACAAAGGTCATCCCTAAATCTACCACAAAGTCTGTCTACCGCACTTCCAATGACGAACACCACCTTTAGCACAAACCAAAAAACACCAACCAAGAAGTGAATTTTGCAGCGAGAAAGCCTGTAGAATTCACCCCAATTCCAGTGTCCTATGCTAACTTGCTCCCATATCTACTTGATAATTCAATGGTAGCCATAACCCTAGCCAAGGTTCATCAACCTCCATTTCTCCGAGAATACGACTCAAACGCAACGTGTGCTTGTCACGGAGAAGCCCCGGGGCGTTCCATTGAGCATGGTAGGGCTCTGAAGCGTAAGGTGCAAGGTCTAATTGATGCGGGCTGGCTGAAATTTGAGGAGAATTGCGTGTAAATCCTGACATTGACAAGAGATGCCACACATGGGGCAATTTTGAAAGCTGTTGTTAGGTGTCCCTAATGACTCATCAGGGTTTCCAAAGTTTATGCCATTATTGTAAACCACAGCTACAATGTTAAATGAAATGGATAAAGTTGATATCTTTGTCCCTCATCCTCTCACAAACGCATGTTTGCTTATTCAACTTTCACCGGAATGTGGGTGTAAGCCATTGGTCTGTTTGCTCAAGCAACTTGCGCTCCTGAGTGTTGACTTCCAAGACCGTTCAATCAGAGATTACTCATCTTGCACGTTGGTGGGGGTGCCGTAAAACAACGAGCAAAGTTCAAAACAAATAAGTTTCAAAATAAAAAATAAGTTTCAAAATAAAAAATAAAAAGGCATTTGATTGACTGTGTTTTCAAGTAAAAATATAGACGTTCATGTGACCTCATTTTGTCTTTTTAGAGAGAAGTGAGTTATCAAGAATAGGATGTTGGACAAATGGCCTCAGTTACCTTGAGAAGAAGAGGGGATTGAATTAAGATATGAATATTATTCCCCAATTAAACTTTCACTCTCTCTTTTCGGATTAACAATGCATATAGGGACAACCCTTCCCTTGTGTTCAAGAATCCTCTACTACAAGAGACCCACGGTCTCTTAATCCCTTTTCAGAAATAAGAAGAAGAAATCTCTCTTAAAAGGGATAGATTGTACAATGAAGACCAATCAAAATTCATTATTGAATATGCAAGTGGTTGACCAAGGAATCTTTTTGAGAGGATAAGACATTTCAGTTCAGAAAAACTCTTGATCTTTCGAGAGGATAAAACTGTTTGGGCAATGAAAACTCTCTTTAAAACATTTGAATGGCCGTTCATAAAACATTTGAATAGATATGTCTCTTGGAAATTATTTTCTGAAAATCCCCTCTGGTAATCAATTACAAGACTTACGTAATCGATTACAGGTTTTAAAAATTTGAATAAAAACATTTTTAACTACTGGTAATCGATTACCGGAGAGCAAATCTCAAATTGAAATGATAGAATTCTTTGGTCAAACCTTTGTTTGTTTCAATTTGGAAACTTCTTCCTAAAGATTCTAAAGAGATCAAACTTGATCATATATCTTGATTTTCTTGGATAAAACTTAGAAGCACTTGATCCTTTAGCATCATCAAGACATCAAAACATCTTGCTTCTACATAGGAGTCATTTGACTTAATCCATCAACTGAAAGATCCTTCAATTATTTCTCGTCCTTGGAAAATTCTTTTTTGCAAGAATCAACTGCTTCTTTCATTCTTCCTCACTACGAGGTCGTGAAAACAAGACAACAATTGGTACCTCTAAGCCCTACACTGGGGCAACGAAAGGCACCATGCAAAAACTTCAAGCGAACCTAGGGGCAGATTAGAAGTTCTCACCCAATAGGTTCCCTCCTACAAGGTCATGACGAAAGGCAACGATTGATACCTCAAAGCCTTACACTGGGGCAATGAGGGGCACCGTGCATGAGCCTCAAGTGAACACAGGGGCCGATCAAAAGTTCTCACCCATCGATGTTTTTAACAAAAAAAAAGGGGGACAAACCCTAGGATTTCAATGGATTGATCAAACATCAAACGACTCCATTGCCGTCACTCCAAAATGGTCAAGTGACTAAATCAAACAGAACACACACTCTGAGGGAGTTCCCGGAGAGATTTGCAAAAAAGATAGGATGAGGTTGCATGAATTATCACCACTTTCAAAAGGACAGTCAATCTGTGTTTTCCAAAAAAAATTAAATCAAAATCAAAATCACAAAATAGGGAAAGAATGTCATGAACATTGTACAACTTTCCATTACATTGCATTGTTTCAAATGAAGTCCGCATTTACCAAATTTCACGACAAAGGTTGCATGCATCTGCATCCCTAAAAATCATGTTAATTGCATAGATTTCCTACATCTAATGTCCAAATCTTGTGGATTTGGGATGACCGGCCCTCTCGATGAGTCGATCTCTTGCTTTCTCATAAGGGTGGACCTTGGGTACTAGTTACCCTCACCGTTGAGAGGACTACACGTCCTCGCCTTGAGAGGACTACACGTCCTCACCATCAGAGGGCTGCACGCCCTCACCTCTAGAGGACTACATGTCCTCGCCTTGAGAGGGCTACACGCCCTCACCTTGGGTACTAGTTACCCTCACCGTTGAGAGGACTACACGTCCTCGCCTTGAGAGGACTACACGTCCTCACCATCAGAGGGTTGCACGCCCTCACCTCCAGAGGACTACATGTCCTCGCCTTGAGAGGGCTACACGTCCTCACCTTGGGTACTAGTTACCCTCACCGTCAGAGGGCTACACGCCCTCACCTTGAAAGGACTACACGTCCTCGCCAGCAGAGGGCTGCACGCCTTCACCTCCAGAGGACTACACCTCCTCGCCTTGAGAGGGCTGCACGCCCTCACCTTTAGAGGGCTACGTGTCCTCATTTTCAGTGTGCTCGACATCCACACCTTAAAAGAATTTAAGGTCCTCTGCCCTTAAATGCTTAACCGAGACTTGCACTTCCGGTTAAGGGGCCAGTAGTTTCCTTTTAACGGTTCTTGGGCCACCCCCTGATATTGGAGGAGGGCCAACTGTGCGAGCACAACCAGAGAGGGAGGCTATCACACAGCTACTATGCATACCGGGGCAAGATTTCACCCGTGCCGCTGCAAAGAGACGAGTGCGGATCATGCGCACCAACATGACCACTCTTACACAGATATAGATGACATTGCTACTTAGCAACATTCTGCCCAGCGACCGCAATGCCAATCTCCCCCTGCAAAAGTATCAGTTGGTCTGTGTCGTCCCGACATGGGTAAGTATGCATATGGTTCAACTAATTTCTGATACCATCTATTGTTTGCAGGGATCGCACCCACAGAGACACCCAGTGGACCTGAAGAAGTCCAACAGGGCCCTGGGGTTTCCAGCTCTGGTTACGGGCCTCTGTCGGCCCTACAGGGCGCCCGTTCCCCCCAGCAAGTTCATGTCGTCGTGGCATAGGTAAGTATGCACCTCCCCCAACTGATTTCTGATGTCATCTATTGTTTGCAGGGATTGTACCCGCAAGACACCTAGTGGACCCGAAGAAGGCCAACAGGGTCTTGGAGTTGCCAGCTCTAAATACGAGTCTCTGTCAGTTCTAGGGAGTGCCTGTCGCCCCCAGCAAGGTCATCAGGCCCCCCTACCAATCGAGCTTTCATCAAGAAGTACTGTGCCCCCAGGCAGGCGCAGGGCGAAACACCACATCAGCATTGGCATGGCCGGTAGCGGGCAATAGACACACCACCACCACCTCTAGAGTTCACCTCAGCTCATCCATAAAAAGGTTAGAGCGTTGCCTACGACACATGGCCGACCCATAGGCGACCAAGTCCAAAGCCAAAGGTAAGCAAAGTACTAGGTCAGTGACCGACAAGTCATAAGGCGTCCAGCTCAAGACGTTAAAGAAGCGCTACTAGGAGGCAACCTAGTAACTTTTAAATTTCTGCTTCCTATTTGATCACTTTTTATAGTAGGACACACCTAGTTGCTCATGATCCTAAGAATTTAAATAAAACGAGCACAAGCTCAGAAGGTAGTCATACCTCACAAAATATATGTATGCGTGTTTAGGTAGTGAAAAATACCTTAGATATGCATGTATGTAATTTAGGTAGCAAACAACCACCTCACAAAATATATATGTATGTTTAGGTAGCAAGATACCTTGGATATGCATGTATATAGCAAAAATACCTCACAAAAATATACACATGTTTAGGTAGCAGAATACCTCATGGAAAAAAATGGGAAAAAAACAAAAAAAACAAACAAGAAAAAGAAATAAACAAAAAAAGAAGAAAAAAAGAGAGGAAAAAAGAAAAAAATAAGTTGTCTAGCTGAAAAAACCAACATGCTTTCGAAAAGAGATGACTTCCAACTCTTCTTTGAAAAATAATCACTGATCATAACTAGTTTTTGAAAAAATGTGTGTACACCTGAAGGGTGAATGCTGTGAAATTTTTCCCGGACGCCCGAAATGGACTCGGATGAATGCACAAATTGATAAAAGAACATATTTTGGAAACATTGGGTTGATTTAAAATAGAGGAAATGAATCCTGAGCCCTAGCATCACATGACCATAAAAATTTGACACTTGAGTGTCCGCATATGTGCATGCATGACCAGTTTTGCATAAAATTTCCAAATCATCATTTTTGCATTTGTGTCATGGAAATAATGTGGGGCATCCCTTTTATCCTTGAGCCAAACCAAACCCCGACATGTATCATGTCTAGCCATTCTACAAGCCTTGAGCCAAAATCCTGACTCACCATAAACCTTGACCCAGGGTGAGAATGTCAATCCTTACCCTCAGAAGCAAAAAAGAAAAGAAGGAAATTTCCAATCAAAGAGAAAGCAAAAAAAAAGAGAAGAAAGGGAAATTTCCAATCAAAGAGAAAGCAAAAAGAAAAGAAAGAAAATTCCCAATCAAAGAATGGGAGAAAGTAAAAAAGGAAGAAGAAGAAGGAAAGAAAGCTCCTGATCAAGGATCGAAAGAAAACAGAAGAAATGTCAAGAAAGGTCATTGGACCAGACAATATCTGAACAATACAGAATTGTCACCAAATGAACAAAAGGAAGGAAAGGAAACCACAACCTGAAGTGGTCTTCCCCCTTTGATTGCCAACCAAAATCCTGTGCGTCGGTGACTTGCTCGCCTCGCGTCAAACAAAAACAGAAAAGGAAAAAGCCAAAAACTCAAAAGCCGAAAAACCCACCAAAAGAACCCACTCCCAAGGGAAGTCCTATTGATCCATGATCACGCATGTAATCTTTGATTTGATAGGAAATGATTTGCAAAGTCAAGTCGTGACATATCTATGGTTCGGAATTAGGATAAAACACTTACCTGTGCGAGATTGATACACTTTGAGTGGATTTCTTCTATTTTTGTCGAACCCAGTGTTTCCTCTAAATGGTCATTTAGAAACGAAATGCTAACATCCAAAATCTCATTCATGGTTATGGGGGGTTTTCATCAGCAGATTCTCCTTCCCCAATAGACACATTGTTTTTGTCCGAAAAGCATATGTTGATCTGATTAGTTGGAAGTTTTATCTCTTTACTAAAGCACGTTCGCATTTTAGCGAAGAAAACACTGAGACTATTTCTAGTCTCACAAGTTATCAAGAACTACGTAGGTCTGAGTTCCTCATTGGAGGATACATAGGAGCAAGAGCCTTGCTTTTGTCGGCCGCCCCACAAGATCTGTCGTACTGACCCTGAGGTCATGAGACATGCAGAGACAAATTATGGTCATTCTGCACCCTTTTTTCATCCAGAGGCGGCGGGCCCGATGACATGCGGAGACAAATTATGGTCATTCCGCACCCCTTTGCCATTCAGACATAGTCGTGTCCGATGGCACGCAGAGACAAATTATGGTCATTCTGCACCCTTTCGTCATCCAGAGGCGGCGGGCCCGATGACATGCAGAGACAAATTATGGTCATTCCGCACCCCTTTGCCATTCAGACACAGTCGTGTCCGATGGCACGCAGAGACAAATTATGGTCATTCTGCACCCTTTTGTCATCTAGAGGCGGCGGACCCGATGACATGCGGAGACAAATTATGGTCATTCCGCACCCCTTTGCCATTCAGACATAGTCGTGTCCGATGGCACGCAGAGACAAATTATGGTCATTCTGCACCCTTTTGTCATCTAGAGGCGGCGGACCCGATGACATGCAGAGACAAATTATGGTCATTTCGCACCCCTTTGCCATTCAGACACAGTCGTGTCCGATGGCACGCAGAGACAAATTATGGTCATTCTACACCCTTTTGTCATCCAGAGGCGGCGGGCCCGATGACATGCGGAGACAAATTATGGTCATTCCGCACCCCTTTGCCATACAGACACAGTCGTGTCCGATGGCACGCAGAGACAAATTATGGTCATTCTGCACCCTTTTGTCATCCAAAGGCGGCGGGCCCGATGACATGCGGAGACAAATTATGGTCATTCCGCACCCCTTTGCCATTCAGACACAGTCGTGTCCAATGGCACACAGAGACAAATTATGGTCATTCTGCACCCTTTTTTCATCCAGAGGCGGCGGGCCCGATGACATGCGGAGATAAATTATGGTCATTCCGCACCCCTTTGCCATTCAGACACAGTCGTGTCCGATGGCACGCAGAGACAAATTATGGTCATTCTGCACCCTTTTGTCATCCAGAGGCGGCGGGCCCGATGACATGCAGAGACAAATTATGGTCATTCCGCACCCCTTTGCCATTCAGACACAGTCGTGTCCGATGGCACGCAGAGACAAATTATGGTCATTCTGCACCCTTTTGTCATCTAGAGGCGGCGGACCCGATGACATGCGGAGACAAATTATGGTCATTCCGCACCCCTTTGCCATTCAGACATAGTCGTGTCCGATGGCACGCAGAGACAAATTATGGTCATTCTGCACCCTTTTGTCATCTAGAGGCGGCGGACCCGATGACATGCAGAGACAAATTATGGTCATTCCGCACCCCTTTGCCATTCAGACACAGTCGTGTCCGATGGCACGCAGAGACAAATTATGGTCATTCTGCACCCTTTTGTCATCCAGAGGCGGCGGGCCCGATGACATGCGGAGACAAATTATGGTCATTCCGCACCCCTTTGCCATTCAGCCACAGTCGTGTCCGATGGTACGCAGATACAAATTATGGTCATTCTGCACCCTTTTGTCATCCAGAGGCGGCGGGCCCGATGACATGCGGAGACAAATTATGGTCATTCTGCACCCTTCGTCAATCGCGGCCGACAAGCCTGTTGACACGCGAAGATTTACATCATCTTCCGCACTTACAATATCTGTCATACTAACTTTTGAGTCACGTTGACGGGCGGAAATACCTGAGTGGTTATCCGTATAAACATTCTTTTGCTATCTGTAAGACAGAACGCTTGATAGCATGCAGAGACTGACATCGTCT
This sequence comes from Glycine max, assembly GCF_000004515.6. Lineage (NCBI taxonomy): Eukaryota > Viridiplantae > Streptophyta > Magnoliopsida > Fabales > Fabaceae > Glycine > Glycine max. The sequence continues at coordinate 33,084,878 of NC_038248.2, read as the reverse complement.
TCTGCACCTTTTGTTCCCCCGGGAACAACAAGTCATTTGCATGCGGAAATTTTATGGTCACCCGCGACTCTCGTCAACCGAGAGGAACGAAATTAGTGTCTTATCTTTACTTTCCTTTTATCTCCAATAAAAGACAAGTAAAGAGGGGCAACTGTCATACCCTAATTTCGTCCGGGGACCTTTGCTTGATGACATGCGACTTTTGTTTGGTCCTTGTAAGGTGCTTGGCACCCATCATTAGGCAATTTGTAAAATTCCAGGACGTGCCGGAAAACAAAAGAAAATATTGATGCACAATCCGTAAGGTTCCGTGACACACCGGAAATCAAATGGAAGCATCGCTGCACAATTAGTGAGGTTCCGTAACATTCCGTAAGTCAAAAAGGGGATGATTATGTAATCCACAAGGTTCCGTAACATTACGGAAAGAAAACAAGTATCGTTACGAAATTCGTAAGTTTCCGTAACTTTACGAAAAAAGAATCACCAAAAAAAGGCAGGGGGTGTACTTAGTAAAAATGGGGGTGCAAATAGCAACCAAGCCCACTTGGGCCCTCCAGAAGATTCCTCCAGAAGGCTGTTGCTTCTGGAGGTAGCAACCCTGCTCGCCTGGGCGAGCTGGGTGGCAAGCTTCTCCCCCAATTTTCTATAAATAGGGGGAGAAGTGAAGTGAAAAAGGGTTCAGCCCCTTAGGCACTTCTCTCTCTTTCGAATTTGCTTGGAAAAATTGTTTTCGTGAAGAAAATCTAAGCCGAGGCGCTTCCGAAACGTTTCCGTAAGGAATTTCGCGAAGGTTTCGACCGTTCTTCGACGTTCTTCATCGTTCTTCGATCTTCAACGGGTAAGTAATGAATGAACACACAAATCAACAAACTAAGACACATCAAGAAAAACAAGTGATATGAATAGCAATATGCAACAAACAATATGCATTAAACCAAAATGTCATTCTATGCTAGATCCATCTAATATGCCTAGTTCATTTCTAATGAAGAAGAACCTATCTCTAGCAAGTGATTTAGGGAAAATGCCTGCTAGTTGATGCTCACTGTCTATGAACTCAATGCAACAATCACCTTTTAACACATGATCTCTATGAAAATGATGCCTTATTTCTATGTGTAGTCCTATAATGCATGACAAGATTTTTAGTTAGATTGATCACACTTGTGTTGTCACATTTTAGAGGAAAGTGATCAAGGTTTACTCCAAAGTCTTCAAGTTGATGCTTCATCTAGAGACATTGAGCACAACAACTTCCAACTGCTATATACTCAGCTTCTGCAGTGGAAAGTACTACACAAGCTTGTTTTTTGCAATTCCAAGACACTAGAGAGCTTCCTAATAGGTGGCATGCCCTACTTGTGCTTTTTCTATCTAATTTGAAACCTGCAAAATCAGAGTCTAAAAAGTCTGTTAGATTTAAGGAGGTACCTTTGGGATACCACAAACCTACATTGGTTGTACCCATAAGGTATTTAATGGTCCTTGAAACCTGCAAAATCAGAGTCTGAAAAGCCTGTTAGATTTAAGGAGGTACCTTTGGGATACCACAAACCTACATTGGTTGTACCCTTAAGGTATTTAATGGTCCTTTTAACGGCTGTTAAGTGAGATTCCTTAGGATTCGCCTGATATCTTACACATAAGAAAACACTTAGCATGATATCCGATCTACTTGTAGTTAGGTAGAGAAGTGATCCAATCATACCTATATATCTTGACTCTTTCTTGAAGTTTCCATTGGAGTAGATACTTCTTTGCATTTTTCCATACCGAATTTCTTAATTTGTTCTATACAGTATTTGGTTTGACTAAGGAAGATTCCATGTTTCATCTGCTTAATCTGGAGTCCAAGAAAGAAGTTTAGTTCTTCCATCATATACATCTCAAATTCTTTCTGCATATAACTTGAAAATTCCTTACACAAAATTTCATTAGCAACACAAAATATAATATCATTAACATATATTTGAATAATTAACAACTCACTATTTACTTTCTTAATAAACAATGTTTTCTCAACTTGGCCTCTAGTGAAAGATTGCTCAATTAGAAAGCTACTCAATCTATCATACCATGACCTTGGTGCTTGTTTCAAACCATACAGAGCCCTTTTCAGTCTGTAGACATGGTTGGGATGTTCGTAGTCCACAAATCCTAGTGGTTGATCTACATACACTTCTTCAATGAGACCATTGAGGAAGGCACTCTTCACATCCATATGAAAAAGTCTGAAATCCATTATAAATGCAAATGCAAGTAGTATTCTTATGGCTTCTAACCTTGCAACTGGAGCGTAGGTTTCATCATAGTCAATTCTTTCTTCTTGGTTGTAACTTTTTGCAACCAATCTTGCTTTATTCCTCAGTATGATTCCAAATTCGTCAAGTTTATTTTGAAGCATCGACTTGGTTCTAATTGACTTATGAGAGGTTCATTTAGGAACTTAGTCCTACACTTCATTTCTCTTAAACTAATTTAGCTCTTCATGCATTACCATTAACCAATGTTCATCACACAAAGCTTCATCAATGTTTCCTGGTTCAACCAGAGAAACAAAAGCCATTTTGTTACACAAAACCCTGAGTCTAAAACGAGTGGAGACACCCTTTGAGATTTCTCTAATTATGTTATTGATGACCCCCCATTGCAGTTACTTTTTGTGCATTTATGTCTCAAGGAAATTTTCAATGGGGATTTTTCATCGGAAAGCGCATCGGGTCGTTAAGTATTTAAAATTAAAATGGATGAATCCGAGTATCGAACACAGGGAACTAATGTTAGCGTGAATTGAGTTCAAAATCGAAGCATTGTTGAGAGAACATGATGCAAGCTCCATTGGAGCTTGTAGGCCTAGGATCTTCTTCATCAATGGATTCCTATGCTTCTTGGAAGATAAATGGCAGCGGAATGGAGAAGGAAGAGAGAGAGGAGACGCCACTTCAAGGAGAAGATGAGTCTAGAAGAAGCTCACCACCATAGGAGGCCATGGATAAGAGCTTGGAGGAAGAAGGAGATGAATGAAGGGAGAGGGAGAGAAGAGCACGAAATTTTGTGCTCAAAAAGAGCTCTGAAATCTGAAGTTAATATTCAAATGATCAAAGTTGAAAAAAATGCACACACATGACCTCTATTTATAGCCTAAGTGTCACACAATATTGGAGGGAAATTCAAATTTCACTTGAATTTGAAATTGAATTTGTGGAGCCAAACTTTGGAGCCAAAATTTCACTAATTATGATTAGTGAATTTTAGTTATGGTTCAGCCCACTAATCCAAGATCAATTCCAAGATTCTCCACTAAGAGTGCTTAGGTGTCATGAGGCATGAAAAGCATGAAGGACATGCACAAAGTGTGACTATATGATGTGGCAATGGGGTGTAGTAAGCAAATGCTCACCTCCCCCTCTAAAATTTAATTCGATTGGGCTTCTACCAATTCAATTAAATTTATTTCCAACCACACACATCAAATATCCACTTAGTGCATGTGAAATTACAAAACTACCCCTAATACAAAAACTAGTCTAGGTGCCCAAAAATACAAGGACTGAAAAATCCTATATTTCTAGGGTACCCTACCTACAATATGGAGCCCTAAATACAAGGACCAAATATAATGACATCCTATTCTAGTATGTACAAAGTTAATTGGACCCAACCTTGGCCCATGGGCTCAGAAATCTACCCTAAGGTTCATGAGAACCCTAGGGCCTTCTTCAGCAGCTCTAGCCCAATCTTCTTGGAGCCTCTTGCTCATGGTTCTAGTGATTGGTCCCTTCCTAGGGAGGATTGCATCCGAACATGTATATGTGATCATTTCAAACAAAATTTAAACTAAACTTGTATGCTAAAAACTATAAAATGCAAGGTAAATAAAATGGCAGCAGTAGGTAGATATGTTGGGTCTTTCTAACAAACAAGCTGATGCATAGAAATATATTTCTCTAATCAATCATGCTCTTGTGTTCCCTGCTATAGCCTAAATTGGTAAACCCTCGATCCCTCGTTAGGCTAAATATCCAAGCTTCGTCCGCAGATCCCTCATTTAAGACTACATTCTATTTAGATAGCCCTCTTAGGTTTAGACTAACTTAAACTGAGTTTCGTCTGTAGATCCCTCATGTAAGACTAGACTCAGCTCAAGTAGCTTACTAAAGTTTAGCCAAAATTTAGCCTAAGCTTCGTCCGCAGATCCCTCATGTAAGACTAGGCCTAAACTAAACAGCATTATTGTAACAACATAATTAAAACCAAAACTTAACCCGCAGATCCCTTATGTAAGGCTAAGTTTCAATCCTGCTTCAATCAAGTTCTAAGGCAACAGTACATTTCCCAATGCTAAAGTCACCTAACTGTGCACACAAATGGGTGATCAGACCAAAAGCATACAAACATTAAGCATTGAAGGAAGCATTGAACACATAAAACATAATCAATTAGATATTAGGTATTTACATTAGCTGTTCATTAGAAATCCCCAACTAGGGTGTTTAGCCACCCATTACAAAGAAACCCTAACAATAAATGTGATTAAAAGCAGAGAATGATAGTTCCTTACACAAGAAGGGGGATTCCTCCTCTTCTTCTCAGCATCTCACACTCACTCTCTACTCAATAATCTCTCTCAAATGAAAAAACCTAGGCTTTAATGCACAAGCTGCTCCTCTTTTCTGCTTCTAGGGCTCTTTTCCCCAAATAGACCCATGGCTGCTCTCGAATTCTATGCCCTGGCCGTTCTGCATGCTCTCCTAAAAGGTGTGTAAAAGCTGTAGAAAGTTCTACCCTGATTATGCACAAGACGGGCTTTAACAAGGCTCTGAAATCACAACGGTGCACTTAGCGCCACCCTCGCGCTTAGTGTGAGTAAGTGAAATTAGGCTTAGCGCCAGTCTCGAGCTTAGTCTAGCTGAAGGCACCTGCTGCGCTTAGCCCACTGATCCCATTCTTAGCGCGCGACTTTGATGCTAATTGTTAGTTGGTGAAAACGACTAACTTTTGTGTATAAAACTTGTATAAATTGTATCAAACTCTCCCAATTTATGGCTATTTTGTAATGTTATAAGTATTTTCTGTTAAGTATAGGTAATAAATACTTAGTATTTTCATTTTGTGTGTTTAATAATCATTTTCTCTCAATTTCAGGTTAATTAGGCAAGCTTTGGAAAGTGTTGTTTTTCACCTTCTCGCTAAGCCAATATGCTGGCCTAGCGAGCATCCGCTAAGCGCAACACTCCTGGACTAAGCAGGAGGAAGAATCCAGAAGAAGATGAGCTGTACAGATTCGCTAAGTGTACCGCTTCATCCCTCTAAGCGCACCGCTTCAGTTCATCCGCTAAGCGACAAAGGCGCGCTAAGCCAAAAATCACTAATATGCGCTAAGCGGTCCATACGTGTGCTAAGCGCACGAGCACGAACAAGGCCACCTATTTAAGCCTGACATCAGATTTTGTGAAGGGAGTTTGGACTGGGATTCAGAGCTTTGCATGTCGAGGATTTCTAGAGAGAGAGGTCCAAGTCCAGAGATTTTTGAGAGATTTTGTTGTGTGAAGATCTGCAGAGACCAGAGCTCAAAGCAGGAGCCGGTTAGAGAGCTTGAGATGAATTTGTGAGTGATTGTGAGATCCTAGAGGTGGAGGAGAAATCCTCACCACTTGTATTTTTTCAATCTTTCATCTTGTTCTTCTCTTTGTTGTTAAGAAGGCTTCCTGGTATTGAAAGCAAAATCCTCTGTTCGAGCTTCCCTATAGGTACCTGATGTAAATATATTTCTATCTATGTTTTGTGTGTTCTCTATGCTATCTGCTTTTCATTCCAGTATGCCTTTACCTTGATCATGTAGATGCATGCTTTGTTAGCGTCATTCAACAGTGGAAACTGGTTTGACTCTAAAGTCATTGATAGTGAAGGGCTGAGTTGTCGTGCTTTCAAAAGGAATCGGGGTGCGATAAGTTAGTTGAGTATGTGTGTCTTAATGTGGTCCTGGTTGAGTTTAGTCTTACAAGAGGAATCTTCGGACGAGGCTTGATCAGGATTAGGGTAAACTATCATGAGAAATCAGGGTTTAGTATCTCAGGAGACACCATAAGAGCACATGAGCATTGTTAGATAGAGAATATCATTTTCGCATCAGGCACCTATTAGGAAGACCAACGTGTACTCTACTTGTTTTTACACATCATTTCTCTCGCGTGATTTTCATTCTTTTTGCACAGATAGTTTATACACTTGTTCATATTCACACTTATTTTTACACAATAGATTCCTATTTGCTGAAATAGCTTACCAAATAACACAAGTTCCCCGAGTGTTCGATACTCGGTTCTTACCGTTTTATACTACTTGTGCGGTTCGGTGCACTTGCCAAAAGCCGAACAAGTTCTTGGCGCCGTTGCCGGGGAACTTCTTTTTATTTGGGAAGTTAGCTCGTTTTTAGGTGTCTATTCTTTATTTGTTATTCTTTGATTGTTTTTTTTGTGAATATTCGTTCATAATTTCCATTTGTCTTCTTTTGTTTAACTGGAAAATCGTTGTTTTGTTAGTATTGCATATGCATAGATCTCCCACAGGCAATTTAGTTCCTTTGGACTTAGAAATTGAAGCTACATTGCAAAGGAACAGGGCCGAAAGGAGAAGGAAACTTCTGCAAGACAGAATAATTGCATCCATTCTTGAGGAGGAGACGCATTTCTCCGACTTATTATCACTTGATTCGCCATCATCAAGGGAATCTGCCTCTCAATTACCTGAAGCCACTACCATGGCAGAAGAGCATGACCAGAGGATTACCCTTGAGGATTATTCAAGTAGTTCTGTACCACAATTTTTTACCAGCATTGCACGTCCTGAAGTGCAAGCTAACAACATCAACTATCCATATTCCTTAATTCATGTAATACAGGGGAACTTATTTGAAGGATTACCTAATGAAGACCCCTATGCACACTTGGCAACATTCATTGAAATATGTAACACTGTTAAGATTACCGATGTACCAGACGAAGCTATTAGGCTCAGCCTTTTCTCATTCTCATTGGCAGGAGAAGCCAAGAGGTGGCTCCACTCATTCAAGGGAAACAATCTGAAAACCTGGGAAGAAGTTGTTGAAACTCCCACTCGTGGGTTTTCTGAGCCAATCCGATTGAATATTTTTATAGATGGGCTTAGACCACAAACCAAACAACTGTTAGATGCTTCTTCAGGGGGAAAGATAAAACTAAAGACCCCAGAAGAAGCAACAAAGCTAATTGAGAATATGTCAGCCAGTGATCATGCCATTCTACGAGACAGAACCCACCAACCCACGAAGAAAAGCTCGATAGAGCTATCATCACATGACGCGTTATTGGCACACAACAAGTTGTTTTCTAAGCAATTGGAAATTTTAACAGAAACACTTGGTAAGCTTCCAACTAAGTTGTCTATGGGTCAACCTACACACTCTTCTGTTTTGCAGGTTACAGGTTGTACCATCTGTGGTGAGGCTCATGAAACAGGCCAATGTACTCCCACTGAAGAAAACACTCAAGAAATTCATTATATGGGAAATCAACAGCGACAAGGGTATACTTAATGAGGATTTTCAGGCTTCCAGTAGGGTCCATGTAATCAACAAGGACAGTGGAGGACACACCCTGGCAATCAGTTTAACAAAGACTAGAGTAGGCCTTCAAACAGGCCAATCCAACAAGGACCTAACATATTCCAGAGAACTACTAAGCTGGAGGAGACCTTGACTCAGTTTATGCAGGTAACAATGTCAAATCATAAAAGCACTGAGTCAGCATTGAAGAACCTTGAGGTCCAGGTGGGACAACTAGCCAAGCAGATAGCTGACAAGTCATCCAACAGTTTTGTGGCAAATATAGAATAAAATCCCAACGAGGAATGCAAAACTGTGATGACAAGGAGTAAAAGGTTTATGGAGGTTAAGGATGAGGATAGTGTTGTGCATAAGAAGAAAACTGCTGACAAGAAAAGTACTGATGGCAAGAAAAATAAGGTGAGAGGTGAAAGTAATCAAGAAAAGGAGGAACAAATAATGGTCAAGAATAAAGAATTGAAGGACCAAGAAAAAGAAATAGAAAATGAAAAAAAAATGAAAAAGAAGAAAAAAATAATATGACTGCAAAGAAGAGTAGGAGTGGAAAAGCTGTGGATGAAGGTGTGGAAGTACCGTATCCTATGGTACCTTCCAAGAAAGAAAAAGATCGCATCTAGCGAGATTTTTAGATATTTTCTGGAAACTAGAAATAACCATGCCCTTCAGAGAAGCATTGCAGCAGATGCCACTCTACTCTAAATTTTTGAAAGATATGTTAACAAGGAAGCACAAATATATTCATAAGGAAAACATTATAGTGGAAGGAAATTGCAGTGCTGTGATCCAGAAGATCCTTCCACCCAAGCATAAAGATCCTGGGAGTGTAACGATTCCTTGTTCAATTGGAGAAGTCAATGTGGGAAAAGCTTTTATTGACCTGGGAGCCAGTATCAATTTGATGCCACTCTCCATGTGCAGAGTGATACACATGAGAGAAAATTTAATTATTTTGCAGAGGCGAGTGAAGTGACGAAAGTGTTACCTGCTCATGAACCACTCAATCTACAGTATTGCAAAGACAGTAAAATTTCTACTGATAATTCTAATGAGTTTACTATTTCTATTTCTCCTAGTGTTCAACCATTATTGCAGGAATTTAAAAATGTCTTTCCTAAGGAGATTCCTCATGGACTACCACCTTCAAGAGGCATAGAACATCAAGTTGATCTCCTCCCCGGAGCTTCATTGCCTAACAGGCCAACTTACAAAAGCAATCCCCAAGAGACTCAACGTAAGGATGCACATGCCAAAGTTGAGTATGTGAAAAGATTGTATGACCAAGTGAAGGTGCAAATTGCAAAGAAGAATGAAAGCTATGTCAAGCAAGCCCACAAGAAAAGGAAGGAAGTGGTACTTGAACCCGGTGATGATCCTGAACATTTGAGGACAAATGTTTTCCAAGAAGGAGGGAATGATGAGAATCCTGAAATTGGCCAAATACAGGCTAAAGGCCCAAGTGGAGAAGGGCAAAGGCCCAAGTGGAGAAGGATAAAGCCCCGAGTGGAGAAGGATGAAGGCCCAAGTGGAGAAGGATGAAGGCCCAGAGGCAGAGACACTATCAAGACTATTAATTGTTGCTGAAGGCCCAAGTTAAATATATTTTTTAGTTATAATTTTTATTTATTGTAATTTTGGCCCAAACTATTTAGAAGGCCCATGTCTATTTTTATCTTTTAGTTCAGATACACTATAAGTATTGGTTTTTGTTTTGAATAAAAAAAACTTTTGGCATTTTCATAAAATTTGGGTGAGAGTTTCTCTCTGGGTTCCTTGTTGAACCAATTATCAGACTTATCAAGGTAATCCTTGTGGCGTCTACCCAGACTTATCTTCCTTAACCGGAAGTGGCGTCTACCCAGACTTATCTTCCTTCACTGGAAGTGGCGTCTACCCAGACTTATCTTCCTTCATTGGAAGTGGCGTCTACCCTGACTTATCTTCCTTCACCGGAAGTGGCGTCATCCAAATCTTCGTAGCCTGTATCAAGCGATCCGCCCCGTAAGATTCACATCAAGAAGATTGGGAGAGTTTGAAATAATGCCCACTCGAATGACTTTACAATTAGTTGACCGCTCCATTACCAGGCCATATGGAGTAATTGAAGATGTTTTGGGCAGAGTAAAACATTTTATCTTCCTGGCAGACTTTGTGGTAATGAATATCTCTGAAGATATTGACATCCCTGTAATATTGGGAAGGCCATATATGTTGACCGTAAGCTGCATAGTTGATATGGGGAAGAGGAAGCTGGAGCTAGGTTTTGAAGATCAGAAAATTGATTTTGATTTATTTGTTGAAGACAAGCCTGCTCCAGAACACAATGTTTGCTTATAGGTAATGGAAGGAGGTCAAGAGGTTCTGAAAGTAGGAACCAGGCCATATGGAGTAATTGAAGATGTTTTGGGCAGAGTAAAACATTTTATCTTCCTGGCAGACTTTGTGGTAATGAATATCTCTGAAGATATTGACATCCCTGTAATATTGGGAAGGCCATATATGTTGACCGTAAGCTGCATAGTTGATATGGGGAAGAGGAAGCTGGAGCTAGGTTTTGAAGATCAGAAAATTGATTTTGATTTATTTGTTGAAGACAAGCCTGCTCCAGAACACAATGTTTGCTTATAGGTAATGGAAGGAGGTCAAGAGGTTCTGAAAGTAGGAACCAAAACATAAGATCACCCAGTGAGGTAAAAGCGTCAAGCTAATGACGTTAAAGAAGCGCTTCCTGGGAGGCAACCCAGTTTTAATTTTTGTTATCTTTGCTTTTTATGCATTTAAATCATTTGGAACTTGCTATATAATCTGTACATAGGAGTATATCAGCCAATCATGGCAGCTAAGCGAGATTCATTGCGGCAATGTGAGCGCTAAGCGAGTTCATCTCAGCTAAGTGCATGCTCCTCTGTACTTAAGATGCATCATTTTAGCTAAGCTGGCTAGAGCCTGGCTTAGCGAGAGTTACAACTTTTCTAATCTGCAAACCTCGCTAAGCGGACTCACCCTCGCCCTAAGCCGAGTTTCTGTGTAAAAAACATGATGATTTAGAATTTGAAACGTTGGCTAAGCGCACGGGTCCGCTAAGTGAGCCTTGTTGAGAAACCAAACGTCTCTCTTGCTCGCTTAGCATAGCGGTCTGCTACGCGAAAGTATCAAAAAACTGCTTAAGTGAGTGTAACATCAGTTTCACTCACATTAACCAAATTACGGAAACCTCATCCCTTCATTCTCTCTCTCCAAAAAAATTGCACATTTTGCATCTGTGCTTTCCTTGTGCATTTTCGACTTTGAAGCATCAATCATACACCATCCAAGTAAGTTCCTTGATTCTTTTTCTCTTTTTCTTGTCTTAACTTTAGGGTAGAAGACTTCAACTGCAGCTTTATATTTTTAGGGTTTTTATGTTTTGTTAGATTTAGTTTAAGATTAGGGCTATGTACGCTTGTATACTGAATTCAGTATGGCGCACACATTGCATGTCTGATATGCCTTTTAGAGGCTTGAAAAGTGCGAGAAAACAAACTGTGTTTTCTATATTTTCTCGAAAATGCAATGAACTCGCTAAGCGAGCATGCTGCGCTAAGCGAGTTTATCCATACTCATTGTATGTAAGCGTTATCTGAAGAACTTGTTAAGCACGTTTACCGCGCTGATCGAGGTCGTACCCGAATCAAATAAACATTAAAAATGCAGTATCTAGGAAGTGATCCTAGGTCGTCTCCCAATGAGCAATGGTTAACCAAACGTTCATAACAGATAGTAATAAAACAATAAAGAATTGGGGGGGGGGGGGTTGTTTGTTTTTGTAAATTAAACCGCAAGCAAATTCGAAATAAATAAATAACAAAATTAAAACATGTTGTTTCCCCTTGATTCACAAGCAAGTCTCTTATCCTAGGTTACGAGAATTTATCCTTAATCAGTTCAACCACTTAATCTAACCCTAAATTAAAATACTAAGCGAAAATTAACATAAGGTTGTCATTATGTGATAAAGCAACACATACACCAATTAATCATGAACGAAACTGATCATTAAGCATGAACGTAAGTTAAGCACAGAGACAATTAATCAAGCACTAAGCATGCATGGATTAATAGCAACAAATACAGAGTAATTGGTGAAAAGGAAAAACTGATCAGAATTCAATAGTAATAACAAAACCTCAAAGAGAGTTGTGCTTGATCCTCAAGAGAAAACAACGTTGGAGACTTAGCCTTCCATTAATCAGTAGAAACGAAATTGTAGATTGAAGCAGAAACGAAATTGTAGAAAACAAATTTTATTCTACGTGAACAGTGCGCATGAACAGTAAAAACTGGAATTTTAAAATCCTAGAATTATTCTCCTCTCCCAAAACTCCCTAAACTAAAACCCTGGTGCTGTTATATAGGTCCTCAGCCCAAAAGCTTACAAATCTATTTTAAGTCCAAGCCCATAAATGAAATAAAATAAAATCTGGACAAGATAAGATAAGATTGGATGAAATAAAATCTGGACGAAATAAAATCTAGATGAAATAAAATCTGGATAAGATAAGATTTGATAAAATAAAATTGTCTGCTCTCTTCAAGTCCAAGCCCAATTCTGGATTCAAGCCCAATTGCTTATAATTCTCCTGAAATTAAATTAAGAACACAAAATTAGTCAAGTAGGCCCAAATGATAAAACTGCATAATTAATTTGACAATTAAGGCTAATCAGTAATTAAAATGGTGACAAAAAGGGTTAAGAAATAGGAGAAAATAATGACACATCACGCGCTAAGCGAGTTCATCTTTTGAGGATGAACACTCATCCTCTTCATGAACTACCTGTGGCTAAGCGAGGCTAAATCGATAAGCCCAGGTAACTTAATAAATTTTTTTGTTGATAGCCGTGCGCTAAGCCGAGCTTTCCGGAGCTAAGCGCAATTGGTTGTGGCATTTGCTGAGCTAAGCGAGCTTCACTCACTAAGTTCCCAACACTTAGTGAAATTTTTGAAGAGTTGGTGACGCTAAGCGCAACCTTTAAGGAGCTTAGCGCAAATCCTTGCAGCACATGCTCAGCTTAGCAGGCACTTTCCTGCTAAGCTAATTCTTCAGAATCTAAAAATTCTGCAACTTCCACTAAGCGGCTCCACATGTCGCTAAGCGATAGTGTTTTTTTAACAAAGACCAGCTAAGCGGACCATGTCTCGCTAAGCGGCCAGTGCCTTTTTCAGTTTTATTTTCCAGTTTTTAAAATTTTAAATAACTGTGTCCTGATCAAATGTTTGATTCCTTTGTCTGTAGATGTCTTCCAGAAAAAGAAAGAGCATTGGTGCAAGGCCCACAGCTCAATATGACACAAGAAGATTCCACTCCTTTGAGGCCTGGACCATATACACAGACAATGTGCTAGGAAGACATATACTAGCTGAGAGAAAGGTAGAAATATACCATATGGAGTTGGATGAGTTCAAGGCTGAATTGGAGAGGTGTAACTTCCATAAGCGCTTCACCAATTTAGCTGACAGCAGCATTGACTTAGCCTTGGTGAAGGAGTTCTACGCCAACCTCCACAGTCCTGAAGGGCCTTCCCCAAAACAAGTCAGAATCCGAGGCCACTTGATAAAAATTGATGCAGACAGCCTCAACACCTTCCTGGAGACACTTGTGGTACTGGCTAAGGGAGAATCCTTACCCGCTTACTCCAGATACTGTAGGATGCCTACTGATATCAGAGAGATTGAGGATGCTTTGTGTATACTAGGCCGAGGGTTTGTTTTAAATGCTGAAGGCCATCCTGGGAAGATCCTCAGGAAAGATCTGACAACTCTTGCTCAGGTTTGGAGTGTTCTCTCATACTCCAACCTGGCTCCGACTTCCCACACCTCGGATTTGACTTTAGATAGAGCTAGGTTAATTTTTGGCCTAGTCTCTCAGTTGGACATGAATGTATGAGCTCTCATCTCTGGCCAGATCACATCTATGGCCCAGTCTAACTCCTTTAGACTTGGGTTCCTTGCTCTTATCACAGCTCTATGTAGGTCCAGAGGGGCTGCTTCTGACAGCCTAGTCTTGGAAAACTTGAGTCCGGTCATTAACTTGGCCTATATCAGGAAGAACTGTTGGAACCCTGTTGATCTGATAGTTACTATTAGAGGGGCTAGGAGAGCGAAGGCAAGGCCAATTGAGGCTCCTTCCACATCTGCAGCTCCTCCTCCAGCACGTACCTTAGCATCTCTTTCTACCCCATCTTCTACAGACTTTCAACGTCTTGAAGCATACATCAAGGGCAAATTTTTTTATTACAAAGTTTATAGCTGGTAGCACCTCTAGACTCTATCCCTTCTGCTGAACAGTTTAATGAATGGGTAGCCAGGCCCGGGACTCAGCCTCCCCTTCACAGGGAGGCCGAAAGTCTCACCGCTCAGGTACCACAACAGAGGGAGGATGAGTCATCTGAGACTTCCACTCCAAAGCCCCTGATCTGAAGGAAGAGGGTAGTTGAAACACAAGAAGCTGCATCCACTTCTGAGAAATCTCTTGAGGCCCCTTCCGAGCCTTCAGAACTAGTGGCAGATACAACTTCCATTCAACAGGCAGCAGACCCCTCCACTCCTGAGGATCAGACTACCCCAATCCTATCTCCGAACACCTCTCCTCCAGCTACCCCTATGCTTCACTTAATAGATGAGGAGGATGTTCAGACACAAGATACTCAAGACAGATCACAGGATTTTTAAATTCCTGAGGACATTTTTGTGCCATTTAGTTTATTATTTATTTAATTATAGTCTTATTATAGTAAGTCCTTTTTGTTAAGTTCTATTTATAAATGGTTGGTATGCTTATTCTGAAGCATTTAGAACAGTTTGACTTGTTTTTGATGACATGGTCGTGAAACACTTTTATACTTTTGTGAAAAATGGATGTATGTTTTCATTTTGAATTGAGTGCATGATTGTGATGGAGTTTGTGTTTCTTATCATGAGTTTGAGCAAATGTGTATGTTAGAAAAAGAAAGAACAAGAATGTGAACTTGCATTTAGAATTGTTAGTCAGTAGACAGATTGATTGTGAAAGAAAAGCTTGAACTAAAACCGGTAAGAGTGTGACCTTAAACTGTGAGTGAACGACTAGCTGTGAGTGATAATCTTTGCATGAATCTTTGAATTTTAGAATGAAATGTATAAATGAGGACATAATGAAGGCCATGATTGTACATACACAAGCTCCCTTTTTGAGCTGAATGATATTGTCAAAAAATTTGAACCCTGAACTTAAATAATTATCTCCTGATACCTTGTTTAGATTTTAGAAGAGCATATGGTTCAAGGCAAATTTACTCTAAATTTGGGGGAGGAAAGTCAATTAGAATGAAAAGAAAAAGGTTAAGCATCAGCACACACAACAAATAAGTGTTTGTAAAAAAAAAAAATTGTGTTGTTACAATAAGGTCAAAAGCAACTTGAGAGGAAAAGATAGTGAGAAAACTACTTGTATAATACAAGACCATTGGGATAAGTCAAGGATTTGTGCTCTCTTAGAATCTAAGCCTTTGAATCCTAGAAAAACCAATGAATTTTTGTAGCCAAGCCTCACTACAAACCTGAGAAAGTCCTTCTGATTTTGTTTATACATTTCAGACTTTATGGCATGAGATGAAATTTAAAGATTGGACCTCTTGCTAGTTTTTATCAATGAATAGCTCAAACACTTGTGCTTGAGTGAAACAGTAGCCGTGAGACTGTGGTTTAAGCTATTTTCCTTGATATTTGTCTTATGCCTAACTTCATCTATCTATTCAGGTTACATTTTATTCTTCTCTTTGGATAACTGCACACCTTGTGAAAGACAAGTGATGAGGGCATTTTACTCCATTCTCTTATCATGCTATCAGTCACTTTGTAGCATACACCTTTGTACATAGTCACTGCATGTCATTGTCACTTGAGGACAAGTGAGCTGTTCTCTTTTTGCTAGAGGACAAGCAAAACTGTAAATTTAGGGGAGTAGTTAGTCGGTGAAAACGACTAACTTTTGTGTATAAAACTTGTATAAATTGTATCAAACTCTCCCAATTTATGGTTATTTTGTAATGTTATAAGTATTTTCTGTTAAGTATAGGTAATAAATACTTAGTATTTTCTTTTTGTATGTTTAATAATCATTTTCTCTTAATTTCAAGTTAATTAAGCAAGCTTTGGAAAGTGTTGTTTTTCACCTTCTCGCTAAGCCAATATGTTGGCTTAGCGAGCATCCGCTAAGCGCAACACTCCTGGGCTAAGCGCAAGGAAGAATCCAGAAGAAGATGAGTTGTACAGATTCACTAAGCGCACCGCTTCTGTTCATCTGCTAAGCGAGAAAGGCGCGCTAAGCCAAAAATCACTAACGTGGGCTAAGCGCACGAGCACGAACAAGCCAACCTATTTAAGCCTGAAATCAGATTTTGTGAAGGGAGTTTGGACTGCGATTCAGAGCTTTGCATGTCTAGGGTTTCTAGAGAGAGAAAGGTCCAAGTTCCAGAGAGTTTTGAGAGATTTTGTTGTGTGAAGATCTGTAGAGACCAGAGCTCGAAGCAGGAGTTGGTTAGAGAGCTTGAGATGAATTTATGAGTGATTGTGAGATCCTAGAGGTGGAGGAGACATCCTCACCACTTGTATTTTTTCAATCATTCATCTTGTTCTTCTCTTTGTTGTTAAGAAGGCTTCCTGGTATAGAAAGCTAAATCCTCTGTTGGATCTTCCCTGTAGGTACCTGATGTAAATATATTTCTATCTATTTAATGATGCTTTGTGTGTTCTCTGTGCTATCTACTTTTCATTCCAGTATGCCTTTACCTTGATCATGTAGATGCATGCTTTTTTAGGGTCATTCAATAGTGGAAACTGGTTTGACTCTAAAGTCATTGATAGTGAAGGGCTGAGTTGTCGTGCTTTCAAAAGGAATCGGGGTGCGATAAGTTAGTTGAGTATGTGTGTCTTAATGTGGTCCTGGTTGAGTTTAGTCTTACAAGAGGAATCTTCGGACGAGGCTTGATCAGGATTAGGGTAAACTATCATGAGAAATCAGGGTTTAGTATCTCAGGAGACACCATAAGAGCACATGAGCATTGTTAGATAGAGAATATCATTTTCGCATCAGGCACCTATTAGGAAGACCAACGTGTACTCTACTTGTTTTTACACATCATTTCTCTCGCGTGATTTTCATTCTTTTTGCACAGATAGTTTATACACTTGTTCATATTCACACTTATTTTTACACAATAGACGCCTATTTGCTGAAATAGCTTACCAAATAACACAAGTTCCCCGAGTGTTCGATACTCGGTTCTTACCGTTTTATACTACTTGTGCGATCCGGTGCACTTGCCGAAAGCCGAACACTGATGCTCTGCCAGATTATCTTTTGCACTAAGCGCGCTGAAGCTGCACTTAGCAATGGATATGCGCTTTAGCCCAACTGCTGAGCTTAGCCCCACTACTACATTTTGCAATTCAAAACTTAGCCTCTTTTTCACCTGAAAATGCACAGATTTCATCATTAAATCCAATGGAAATATTCTAGAGACAACATTAACCATAAAACAAGATTTATTTCCAAAAATCACTACAAAATAACCATAAATTGGGGAACTATACAAGCTTTGGAAAATGATTTCTATACAAAAGTTAGTCGTATGAAGCGACTAATAGTTATCCAAGGAGAGGTCTTCTAGAGTTCTCTATTCTCTAGTAAATTCTTTAGGCATTGTCATAGAGATTTCTTTGCTTTGTTCAAGCTCTTCTTATCCTTGATGTCATCTTCAAGAGTAGAATCCTTTTCCTAAAAACCTATATCTTCTTCTAAAGAATTATCTTAAGCAATAAAGTTAGTTTCATCACAAACTACATGTACAAATTCTTCAACATTTAGAGTTCGTTTATTGAATACTCTATATGCTCAAGAGGTTATACTTTAGTCCAACCACATATAGAACATTTTTATTTGAGTTTTGTACTGACTTCTAATATTTCCTTCTCCCATTATATTTCCTTCTGACAAGCATCTACTTTTTGTTAGCCTACTACATACAAACTCCACAGTTAAGTGTGCTTATCTTGAAGTAGTTACGGGATGGGTGATCTTCTAGCAAGTTTCCTAGAAATATGAGAGAGGATAAAGCACGCTGAAAAGTCTTGTGTAGGTTTATGGGGACAATCATTGCCATGAAGGCCACCATAAAAGGTATTGAGATTCTGATCTTAGAACATATTTTGGCAGACCTTCAAAGGGTCCAACTGACAGCTCTAAGCTCTATGATGACTGGTTTGAGGTCATGGGCTTAGGAAGACAAAGATTATGAAGAAGTTCTCGGAGGACAAGAGTGAAGACTTTAAGTTCAAATCTCTAACTTCCTCTGGAAGGATTATCCATTGGATTTGCATGTACTCTATGCTGCCTCGAGTTGGAACTTTTCAAAAGATAAATAACCATGATCCTCTGGTTATTTGCTGCCTTTTGAAGAAGGTTCCCTTCAGCTCGCCTCATTTGATCATTAATTACATGATCAAGGCAACCCAGCCTATGAAATCCACCTTTAGTGTTCTTTATGGAATGCTAATGACCCTGGTGTTTAAGCACTTTGGAGTGCCTTTGGAAGATGAAGCTAATAATGATGATGTTCTATCTTAGGGTGAGAAGAATGTTGCTACATCAAAGTTAATTCCACACCCAGGTTTGAAGAAGGCTTGTAGATGCTTTGATGAAGAGGAAGAACAAAACAAGGAGAAGAAGAGGAATAAAAAGAATGAAAAGGAAGAAAAAGAAAGAAAAGACACAAAGAGGTCACCACAACTCCTTACTAACTTCATCAAAAGTGGCTAAAGGCTTAAGGCTATAGTAGGAAGAAGTCCTCAGACCAAGGACCAAATGGTGGAAGAGAAGAAGTTGCCTTCGGAGGAAAAGCCTATTTCTTCACCTACTGTTTGAAGCATCTGTGCCAGAGATGGAGATCTTTAATATCAGTTGTACCCTTGGATCTATTCAACGAGCATTTAAACTGCAGAAATTCAGGTTGGTAAGCTGGTAGAAGAAGTGACTCAAGCTATGAGCAGAAGAGAAGAAGAGATTGTAGAGGTTGACACTCAAGAGGAGAGCCCTATGAATGAGCATGATTTAGAAGAAGAAGATGAGAAGAAAGTGCAACAACGAGAATAGTGCTTACAAACACACACTCGACATGAAGGTAATTTCCAAGTTAACACATGTTCTCATCAACTAACTATCAAAGAAGAAAGGCATGAAGACCATGAGGGTTCAATCATTCTAGGAAAACCTTGACAGAATATCTAGTCAATGAAGATGGAGGAAGAATGCTAGCTTGTGTTGAAAAACTGGGGGATCTAGACGATGAATCTATTGATCATGTGATGTTTGAAGAATTGGAAAACAATAAACCAAAAGAAAAGCCCAAAGTAGAATTAAAGACCTTTCCAGCACATCTAAAGTATGTATTCTTGGAGGACAATTAGACCAAACCTGTTATAATTAGCAGCTCCTTGCAGAAGAAAGAAGAGGATCAACTGGTACAGATTCTGAAAAGTTACAAAGCCGCTATTGGTTGGCACATCTCTGATTTAAAAGGAATCAGTCCCGCATATTGTATGCACAAAATTAATATGGGAGCTGATTACAAGCCAGTGAGACAACCTCAAAGAAGGCCGAATCCAATAATGAAAGAAGAAGTAAGAAAGGAAGTGCTCAAATTGCTAGAGGCAGGGCTCATTTACCCAATCTCGGATAGTTCATGGGTTAGTCCTGTTCAAGTTGTTCCGAACAAGGCAGGTATGACAGTGATAAAAAATGATAGAGATAAGCTAATTCCTACAAGAACAATTACTGGGTGGAGGATGTGTATTGATTACAGGAAGCTAAATGAAGCCACCAGGAAAGACCATTACCCGCTTCCCTTCATGGATCAAATGCTTGAGAGACTTGCAGGGCAATCTTTCTACTGTTTCTTAGATGGATACTCGGGCTACAATCAAATTGCAGTAGATCCTCAGGACCAAGAAAAGACAGCTTTCACATGTCCTTTCGGTGTATTTTCTTATCGCTGCATGTCGTTCGGTTTATGTAATGCCCCAGCTACATTCCAGAGATGTATGATGGCAATTTTTGCTGACATGGTAGAGAAATGTATTCAAGTTTTTATGGATGATTTCTTTGCCTTTGGTGCATCTTTTGAAAATTGCCTAGCAAATTTAGAGAAAGTGTTAGAACGCTGTGAAGAATCTAATTTGGTGCTCAACTGGGAAAAATGTCACTTTATGGTTCAAGAAGGTATCATGTTGGGACACAAGATTTCTAGAAGAGGAATTGGGGTGGATAAAGCAAAGATTGAGGTTATTGATAAATTTCCACCTCCAATTAATGTTAAAGGCATACGGAGTTTTTTGGGTCATGCTGGATTCTATCGACGATTCATTAAAGACTTTTCCAAAATTGCTAAACCACTGAGTAATCTGCTGAACAAGGATGTTGTGTTTGTGTTTGATGATGAATTTTTAGAATCCTTTAATACCATTAAAGCCAAGTTGGTCTCTGCTCCTGTGATCACAACACCAGATTGGGGACAAGAGTTTGAATTAATGTGTGATGCAAGTGATTATGCAGTAGGTGCTGTGCTGGGACAGCAAAAGGGCAGAATTTACTATTCTAGCAAGGTCTTGAATGATGCTCAGATCAATTATTCCACCACTGAGAAAGAATTACTGGCAATTGTGTATGCACTTGAGAAATTTAGATCTTATTTGGTGGGGTCAAAGATAGCAATTTACACTGATCATGTAGCAATTAAATATTTGTTACTTCAAGAATTTGATTTAGTCATCAAGGACAAGAAGGGATCTGAAAATGTGGTAGAAGACCACCTATCCAGATTAGTCAATGAGGAGGTCACTTTAAAAGAGGCTGAAATAAAAGATGAATTTCCTGATGAATTTTTGTTTATGATTGCAGAGAGACCATGGTTTGCTAACATGGCAAATTTTAAGGCAGCTGGGATCATTCCCAAAGACCTCACTTGGCAGCAGTGGAAGAAATTATTGCATGACACACGATTTTATATATGGGATGATCCACACTTGTTCAAGGTAGGTGCAGATAATCTTCTAAGAAGATGTGTGACAAGTGAGGAAGCCAAGGGTATATTGTGGCACTGTCATAATTCACCATGTGGAGGGCATTATGGTGGAGACAAAACAGCGGCTAAGGTCTTACAGTCAGGATTTTTCTGGCCAACACTCTTCAAAGATGCCCATCATCATGTCTTGAAGTGTGATCAATGCCAAAGAATGGAGGGAATATCCCAAAGGAATGAAATGCCTCTTCAAAACATTATGGAAGTTGAAGTTTTTGATTGCTGGGTTATTGATTTCATGGTTCCTTTCCCTTCATCTGCAGGTAATGAGTAAATTTTGGTGGCTATTGATTACGTGTCTAAATGGGTGGAAGTTGTGGCCACTCCAAGAAATGATGCTAAGGCTGTGGTAAAGTTTATAAAGAAAAATATTTTTGCTCGATTTGGGGTGCCTCGGATTTTGATTAGTGATGGTGGTTCGCATTTTTGTAATGCTCAGCTTCAAATGGTGTTGAGTCAATATCATGTGAATCATAAGGTAGCGTCACCCTATCACCCTCAAACTAATGGCCAAGCTGAACTATCCAACAGAGAATTAAAGAAGATATTAGAGAAAATAGTGGTGTCAACCAGAAAATATTGGAATCAAATTAGAAGATGCACTATGAGCTTATAGAATTGCATACAAGACCCCAATTGGCTTATCTCCTTTTCAACTGGTGTATGGGAAATCATGTCATTTACCAGTTAAAATGGAACACAAAGCATATTGGGCTCTGAAATTCCTAAATTTTGATGAGAAGGCATCCAGGGAGCAAAGGAAGATTCAACTTTTGGAATTAGAAGAAATGCGACTGACAGCATATGAATCTTCAAAAATCTACAAAGAAAGAGTCAAAGCCTATCACGATAAAAAGCTGTTGAAGAGAGATGTTAAACCAGGACAACAGGTATTGCTTTTTAATTCAAGATTGAAATTATTTCTTGGTAAACTGAAGTCCAAATGGTCAGGACCTTTCGTCATTAAGAATGTTCGGCCTTATGGTGCAATAGAGCTGCATGATCCATAATCTCAGGACCCTGACAGAACATGGGTGGTGAATGGTCAAAGATTAAAACTGTACCATGGTGGAGAATTTGAGAAGGCAAACACCATCTTGCATTTTATCACCCATTGAGGTATATGCGTCAAGCTAATGACATTAAAGAAGCGCTTCCTACGAGGCAACCCAGTTCTGATTCCTTTCATTTTGTTTTTCATTCATTCCATAAGTTGGAATTCGCTTTTTGATCATTGAAAAAGGGGATATCAACTTATAATGAGTTAGAGATATTGGGGGGTTGTTCTACATGTTTTGAGAAAGTGGACTGAAAATAACTTAAAAACATTTTTGAGGAAACAATCCACTCGCTAAGCGCATGTCATGCGCTGAGTGCATCTCCGTTTTTTTGCTAAGCGAGGTTAGCCTGCACTAAGTGCCCAAACCCCTGCATCTCAAGGTGAGTGGCTCGCTAAGCTAGCCATGGGCGAGCTTAGCCCAATTCAATTCGATCTAAATTGGGCTTAGCGAGAGTCCATTCGCTGAGCGCATCATGTTTCGTGGCTAAGCGCGTTGCACTTGCGCTAAGCCCTATTCTTTGCGGCCAAATCACTGGTTTAATCAAGCTAAGCGAGACCCATTCGCGCTAAGCGAAATTCCTTGCGGCCTGGATAGCGCTAAGCTAGCAACCACTTGCTAAGCGCATGCCCCCCTGTATGTAGGATGCAGTATTTTCCCTAAGCTGACCAAGAATGCGGCTTAGTGAGAGTTGCAGGTTTTCTTATCTGCACAAGTCGCTTAGCGTGCTGCTTTTCACTAAGCGTAGTTCTCTGTGCTAAAAAATAAAATAAAAAAAATTGAATTTCAAAATTTGGGCTTGGGCTTAGTGAAACGGCCTGTTAAGCGAGCGTATTGAGAAACCAAACGTCTCTCGAAACTCGCTTAGCAGCCGCACTCGCTAAGCGAGTTGGTCGAAAAAAAATAAGTGAGTGTAACAGCAGTTACACTCACATTCACTCGGATTTTCTAAAACGCGTCTCCGGCAACCTCTCTCTCCTAAATATTTGTGCATTGCATTTGTGCATTCTTCCTGCATCTTCTGTTAATCTTCACGAAGCATTTCTGATCCAAGTAAGTTCCTCATTTCATTTATGCTTTTACTTTTGTTAATACCTTAAGATAGAAGACATTAGGTTAGCAATTTAATTTTTAGGATTATATTGTAAATAGAATAGATAAAAATTAGGACTTTGTGAAAGATTGTACTGTGTAGGCAATTTTGATGGTTTTGCATGTTTGATAGGTGCCTTTTAGAGGCCTAAAAAAAGAAGATAACGAAGTTCGTTTTCTGCGTTTTTTTTGGAAAACGCGACGAAGTCGCTAAGCACATCTGCTGTGCTAAGCGAGTTCATCAAAAGTGCTTGAATGTATGTATTTCCAGACGAACTCGCTAAGCCAACCATGATGCACTAAGCGAGTTCATCTTTTTAAAATGAATGCTCATCATCTGGTATGAACATGGCTAAGCGACAGCTGTGTGCGCTAAGCCATCAGAGCCTTGAAAGAGAAAAAACTTGAGGCTAAGCGAGTGTTGACTCGCTAAGCCCAAGTAACTCAGAGCATTTTCTGATCAATTGTTGTGCGCTAAGCCAAGGATATTTGAGCTAAGCGCAATTCGTTGCAGCAATCATTGGGCTAAGTGTGTCTGATGCGCTAAGCAACTTAACTTAGATAAATTTTGTGAAGTTTGGGTGCACTAAGCGACACTATTGTTGGCTAAGTGCTATTTAGTGCGGCCTTGACTCGGCTAAGTGTGACCCTGTTGCGCTAAGCCTATGTGTGAAATAACTTGCTCTTGGCTAAGTGACTGCCTGCCTCGCTAAGCCAATTATGCATAAATAAATTTTCTAACATAATTGGCTAAGCGTGCCCCTGTTGCGCTAAGCCATAGTGTTATATCTGATGCAATCCTACCCCGCAAGGGCATTGGCTAGAAGACTCCAAGTAGATTGGGCTAGAGATCCAAGGAAAGGCCCTAGGGTTCTCATGAGCCTTAGGGTAGATTTCGAGCCCATGGGCTAAGTATGAGCCCGCTTATCTTTGTAAATATTAGAATAGGTTATTCCTTCGTCTAGGCCTTGTATTTTGGCCATTCTAGTAGTATAGGGTTTTAGCCTTGTATTTCAGGGCATTTTGAATTGTCTTTGTAATAAGGAATTTTTTTGTTATTTTCATGTTTTTTTTCATGGGGGTGAGCTTAGCTATTATAGGGGGTGTGTAGCTAAGCTCTAGCTTCTCATCTCAAGGAGGTGAGCTTAGCTATTAGAGAGGTATGTGTAGCTAAGCTCTAGCTTCTTTAGGAATCTTCTTAAGGAAGCTTCTCAAGGAGGTGAGCTTAGTTATGAGAGGGGTGTGTGTAGCTAAGCTCTAGCTTCTCAAGGAAGTTTTCTCAAAGAAGCTTCTCAAGGAAGTTTTCTCAAGAAAGCTTCTCAAGGAAGCTACCTAGTCTATAAATAGAAGCATGTGTAACACTTGTTGTAACTTTGATGAATGAGAGTCTTGTGAGACACAACTCAAAGTTCAACTTCTCTCCCTCTTTTATTCCTTCAATTTCGTGCTCCCCCCTCTCTCTTTCTCTCCCTCTTTCTTTTCCTCCATTGAAGCATCCTTCCAAGCTTCTTATCCAATGCTCATCTTGGTGGTGAAGCTCCTTCTTCCATGGCTTATTCCCTAGTGGATGGCGCCTCCTCTCACCTCTTCTCCTTTGTCTTCCGCTGCATCTCCATGGTGGAAAATCACCATTAAAGGACCTCATTGAAGCTCAAAGATCCAGCCTCCATAGAAGCTCCACAAGCAAGCTTCCATCAATATCTCTGAGGGCGCACTAAGCGAGCAGTATCCCACTAAGCACACATAGTTAATTTCAACTTTTATTTTTTGTTTTTGAACTTGAATAAATTTTGGTCTAATGTGAATTTTGGGTTCTTTTTACAGATGGCATCTAGGAAAAGGAAAAGCACTGCTTCTAGGCCACAAGCTCAGTATAATACCAAGAGATTCCAATCCTTGGAAGCTTGGAACCGATATACAGATAACATTTTAGACTGGAGGATCCTTTCAGAAAGGAATGTTAAGATTTGTCATACTGAATTCGACAAGTTTAAGGCAGAATTAGAAAGGCGTAACTTACACAAACGCCTTGCTAATCTCCAAGATGGAAGCATAAATATGGGTGTGGTAAAGAAGTTTTATGCTAACTTATACAGCACAGAAGACCAGAGCCCTAAGCAAGTGAGGGTAAGAGGACATTTAATCAAGATTGATGCTGACAGCCTAAACACCTTCTTAGAGACCCCAGTAGTTTGCTGCCTGTCTCTACATCCCTAGTAGGGGTTTTGTTCTGAATGCAGAGGGCCATCCTTGGAAGCTTCTAAGGAAAGATCTTACCACTCTTGCACAAACATGGAGTGTCCTCTCCTACAACAACCTGACTCCCACTTCCCACACCTCTGATCTTAATATGGACAGAGCCAGGTTGGTTTACGGCTTAGTCACAGGCATGGACATGAATATCGGAGCCCTAATCTCAGGTCAAATTTCTACCATTGCTCAGAGTAAGTCCTATAGGCTCAGATTCCTAGCCTTGATCACTGCTCTATGTAGAGCTAGAGGAGTTACCTCTGACAGTCTAACCTATGAGAGCCTGAGCCCGACCATTAACTTGGCTTACATTAAGAAAAACTGTTGGAATGTGGATGATCTGACAGTTAACTTCAGAGGGGCTAGGAAGGTAAGGGCTCGACCAGCAGATATTCCTTCTTCTTCTGCACCACCAACTCCTTCCAGTTCTGCCACTCCTACACCAGCTCCTCCCACTTCTGCCACCCTTACACCAGTTGCCCAGGACTCTCAGCGCTTTGAAGCCATGCTTTAGAGTATTCATCAAGGGCAGATTTTATTACTGCAAAGCTTGCAAGTGGTAGCTCCTCCAGGGTCCATTTTGTCGGTAGAGCAGTTCATTAAAAAGGTATCCTGGCCTGGAACCTTACCTTCTACTGTGAAAGAGGGTGAGGGCCCCAGTGCTTAAGTACCTCAACAGGTACATGGAACCTTACCTTCTATTGTGAAAGAGGGTGAGGGCCCCAGTGCTTAAGTACCTCAACAGGTACATGATGCGTCTTTTGAGGTTACCATCCCTGGAGCTTTTGATTTTTCAGGTGCAGGAGTAGAGATTAGATCTGATGAGGTTGTTCTTCTTAAGCCAATTGTGCCAGTTATACATGAGTGATGTGCCATCATTTTCTTCTATTTTCTAAACCCTTTTTGCACCATTTTAATTATTGATTGGTCTTAATTGTCAATTAATTAGGCAGTTTTATTATTTGGGCCCATTCAGCTAATTTGATGTTTTTAATCTAATTTCAGGAATTAATGAAGCATTGGGCTTGAATCTAGAATTGGGCTTGGACTTGAAGAGGGCAGACTAATTTATTCTATAAAATTAGATCTTATCTTATCTAGATATTATTTAGATTTGATCTCATCTAGATATTATTTCATCTAGATCTTATCTTATCTTATCTTATCTAGATTTGATTTGATTTTACTTATGGGCTTGGATTTAAAACATATTTGTAAGCTTTGGGGCTGGAAAAAACTATATAACAGCACCAAGGTTCTAGTTTAGGGACCCCCTCTCTCCCTCGCGGGAGACTCTCTCTCTCTCCTCTCTCTCTTCTATTTTTCGTTTTTAGTTTTAGGCTCTCTTCTCTTTCTCTTTTAATTTCGTTTTTTTACAATTCCAGTTCAGACTTTTAGTTTTATCAATAAAATTTCATTCTCTATTTGATTAATGGAAGGCTAAGTCCGCAGCGTTGTTTTCCCTTGAGGATCAAGCACTGTTCTCTTTGAGGTTCTATTATTACTGTTAAATTCTGTTTAGTTTTTTCCTCTTCACTAATTACTTTGAATTTGTTGCTTTTAATTCATGCATGCTTAGTGCTTGATTAATTGTCTCTGCGCTTAATTTACGTTCATGCTTAATGATCGATTATGAGTAATTGGTGTATGTGATGCTTAATCACATAATGAATGCCTTATGTTGAATTTCGCTTAGTAATTTAATTTAGGGTTGGATTAAGTGGTTAAACTGATAAAGGATAAACTCTCGTAACCTAGGATAAGAGACTTGCTTGTGAATCAAGGGGAAGCAACGTGTTTTAATTCTGATATTTTCTAATTCACATATATTCGCTGTTTAATTTACAAAAGCAAACAACCCCCCCCCCCATTGTTACTGTTACTGTTACTGGAAGTATATTATGAACATTTGGCTTGTCACTGCTCGTAGGGAAACAACCTAGGATCACTTCCTAGTTACTACATTTTAATGTTTATTTCATTCGGGTACGGCCTCGATCAAATTTGGCGCCGTTGCCGGGGAGCAGTGTCCAAAGGTTCATAATAGCTAGCTATTGTTGTGTGTTTAATCCTTTCGTGTTTTATGTTTAATTGTTAGTATTGTGTTAGTATGTGTGTTAGTGTTGATTAGTTCACTGGTATTGATAATAGACAAATCCAGAATCCATATATCTAGGCTAATTAGACTTGTCAGGTTTTAGCGATTTTAATATATAGATTTTAGTCCTTATTTTCATTGTCGGTCTTCCTTAGAAGTAGTTATTCCTTATTTTTTTACTGTTGGGTTTTAGGAGTAAGTATTTAGATTTAGTAGATTTAGATCTTATTTATTTGAATTTCTTAGAAGTAGTTATCTTTATCGCAATTTAAATATTTTATCATATCTTATCTTTAAATTTTTTTATCTTATCTTATCTATTATCTTTATCTTCTATTTTGATCTTTCAATCTTTTATCTTCGAATTTTATCTTTAAATATCTTATCTTTTCTTTTATCTTCTAATTTTATCTTTAAATATCTTATCTTTTCTTTACCTTATCTTCTATCTTCTATTTTAAATTCTTATCTCTTGCTTTTAAATTGGGTTTGCATTAATCTAAATACAAACAAAGTCCCTGTTTCAGTCTTGGGTGTTTTGCTGTGAAGATTGTGCAACCAAGCAGGAAAGATTGGAGTACCAGGCTTGATGATGCTCTCTGGGCACATCGGACTGCCTACAAAGCACCCATAGGAATGTCTCCTTATCGGGTTGTCTTTGGAAAGGCATGTCATCTTCCAGTGGAAATTGAGCACAAAGCATACTGGGCAGTGAAGACTTGCAACTTCTCTATGGATCAAGCTGGCGAGGAAAGGAAGTTGCAACTGATTGAGATCAAAAGCGACTCCACAAACAAGAGCTTCAAGGTCAACGGACATCGACTTAAGCCATTCCTCACGAACCCTTCTTTAGTGGACGTAGTGGTGGAAGAGACTTCCTTACTCCACCCTACTCTTCCTCCACCATGACTTAGGGAGTTTTTCTTTTCCTATCTCCTTCTTTGCTTTTATTACACTTGTCCGATTCTCTTTGATGATTTAATTGTTTTTAATCTTTTAATTGTGCTACATTGAGGACAATGTGTTGTTTAAGTATGGGGGGGGGTGTTCTTTGGTTTCGCTAGTTTTGTTGGTTTTGTTAATTTGTTAGTTGTGTTAATTTGTTAATGTTGTTAGTTTCGTCGGATTTTCAGTTTAATATTTTGGGTCAATTTTGTGTGCACGTACGACTTTGCATGTTTTTCTTTGAATTATAGGATATGTTCAAGAAATGGGTAATTGTTTTGAAAATAAAAGTTCTTGACATTTTGTGACTTGAAATCCTTGATTCTTCTCTACATGTCATGATAGTTTTGAAAGCTCAATTTGAAAGTGATGATTTTACCTTTGTGAGAATTTGAGCCATCCATCATTATAATCATTTGGTGTGTTTTGCCCCATTGATTGCTTGCACAATAGCCTTGGCTTGATTCTTGTTGATGCGTCCTAATTCACATGCATATTTGGAAATGATTAAGGAAATTTTGTTCTTATAAGCTTCTAGCCAAATGGACTTACCTTGAATTAATTCCTTTGATAGCCCTTTTGAGCCTTGTTTCCCTTTCCTTGTTTTGAAGCTCACTACAAGCCTTAAGTGAAAAACCATGATATTACCATATCCTTAAGGAATTTTGGAGCTTTGGAATTGTTTTGGGAATAAGTGTGGGGGGGTTTTTGTTTCATTGGACAACTTGTTTTGTTGGCTATGCTTCATGATGTATTTTGGGCCATACTTGATGTACATTGTATATTGGTTAAATGTTGGACATGCTGAATGAAATGTTGTTTCTCAAAGGCTAAAAAAAAAAAAAAAAAAAAAAAAAAAAAAAAAGGAAAAGCAATAAAGTTGAGTGAATAAGATCTTAAATGGCACAAGAATGATGAAACTCTTGGTTCTACTCTTCATGTTTAATTTTTATCTTTACTTCTTTTTATTTTCTTATTTTTTTCTTAATATGCACTTATTCCCCTTTGCTCCTCTATTCCTTTGGGATTTAGCCACTTATTCCATATTTCTCCATACCTTGTCCTTGGCCCCATTACAACCTTAAAAGACCTTTTGATCCTCATGTGCTTGTGTTTATGGGTTGATTGTCAATTTTAGAATCTTGCCAAGTTTATGTGGTGTTTGCTTTCATGGGTGCTTTGAGGGTAAATAGTAGCCTAGACACTTGAGAGATAGAGTGTATATCTTGTGAGGCTTTATCACTTTTCATTCTTGAGCTGATTAACTATTTTGCCATGATTGGGTTGCTTGGATGATTTTCATGAATGTCTTGACTTTTTGGATCTCCTTATGTTAGATGTTACCCATTCCTTTTATTCCTTGATGTTCATTGAGAAATATGTGAATGTTTTTGTTTGTCTCCCTCTGATATCCTTGGATTTTGTTCTTTGTTTCATTTTGCCCAGGAGTGCAAAAGGCTAAGTATGGGGGGTTTTGATGTGCCATCATTTTCTTCTATTTTCTAAACCCTTTTTGCACCATTTTAATTATTGATTGGTCTTAATTGTCAATTAATTAGGCAGTTTTATTATTTGGGCCCATTCAGCTAATTTGATGTTTTTAATCTAATTTCAGGAATTAATGAAGCATTGGGCTTGAATCTAGAATTGGGCTTGGACTTGAAGAGGGCAGACTAATTTATTCTATAAAATTAGATCTTATCTTATCTAGATATTATTTAGATTTGATCTCATCTAGATATTATTTCATCTAGATCTTATCTTATCTTATCTTATCTAGATTTGATTTGATTTTACTTATGGGCTTGGATTTAAAACATATTTGTAAGCTTTGGGGCTGGAAAAAACTATATAACAGCACCAAGGTTCTAGTTTAGGGACCCCCTCTCTCCCTCGCGG
Source organism: Glycine max (assembly GCF_000004515.6). Taxonomy (NCBI): domain Eukaryota; kingdom Viridiplantae; phylum Streptophyta; class Magnoliopsida; order Fabales; family Fabaceae; genus Glycine; species Glycine max. The sequence continues at coordinate 33,054,780 of NC_038248.2, read as the reverse complement.
GAGACTCTCTCTCTCCTCTCTCTCTTCTATTTTTCGTTTTTAGTTTTAGGCTCTCTTCTCTTTCTCTTTTAATTTCGTTTTTTTACAATTCCAGTTCAGACTTTTAGTTTTATCATTAAAATTTCATTCTCTATTTGATTAATGGAAGGCTAAGTCCGCAACGTTGTTTTCCCTTGAGGATCAAGCACAGTTCTCTTTGAGGTTCTATTATTACTGTTAAATTCTGTTTAGTTTTTTCCTCTTCACTAATTACTTTGAATTTGTTGCTTTTAATTCATGCATGCTTAGTGCTTGATTAATTGTCTCTGCGCTTAATTTACGTTCATGCTTAATGATCGATTATGAGTAATTGGTGTATGTGATGCTTAATCACATAATGAATGCCTTATGTTGAATTTCGCTTAGTAATTTAATTTAGGGTTGGATTAAGTGGTTAAACTGATAAAGGATAAACTCTCGTAACCTAGGATAAGAGACTTGCTTGTGAATCAAGGGGAAGCAACGTGTTTTAATTCTGATATTTTCTAATTCACATATATTCGCTGTTTAATTTACAAAAGCAAACAACCCCCCCCCCATTGTTACTGTTACTGTTACTGCAAGTATATTATGAACATTTGGCTTGTCACTGCTCGTTGGGAAACGACCTAGGATCACTTCCTAGTTACTACATTTTAATGTTTATTTGATTCGGGTACGGCCTCGATCAATGAGACTGTTGAAGCAGGTGAGTCACAGTTGAGACAAGAGGCTACTACTCCTAAAAGGACACCACAGACCCCAGAAGATCCACTCTCAGTAGGGATGGACCTATCTTTTGCTCAGCAAGTAGCAGATCCTCCTACACCCATCATGGAGATGCCAGAAGACCCTACCATGCTAGTCCTGAGACTGTCATTCACTCCTCCAGCTACCCCAGTTTTACATCTGACAGATGAGGAGGATATGCAGGACACACAGGGCACACGGGACTAGTCACAGGAATTCTAAATTCCTTATTTTTCCTTTTTGGAAATTATTATAATTATTATAGTTTTAGTACATTGTTTTTGGTGATTTTGGTTTATATTTATAATTATATATTTGTCTTTCTGTGGATAATTAGTATGCATGTTTTGAAGCATACTGAACAACTTAACTTGATTCTCTGAGTATGCAGTGCAAACACTTGATCTTTTTGTGGAATTGGTGTTGTGAATTGATTGTAGAATGAATGCATGATTGAAATGAAGAGTGTTTTTTTATCAAGAGTTGAGCAAGTGTGTATGTTAGATGAGAAAGAACAAGAAAGTAGGCTCACAGTTAGAAATGTTAGTCAGTAGACATGTTGATTGTGAAAGAAAAGCTTGATAATAAACCGGTGAGAGTATGAACTTAATTGTTGAGAGAACGACTAGCATAGAGTATTAATTTTTGCATCAATCTCTGAAATTTATAATGAAATGTATGAATTGGAAATGATGAAGGCCATTGTTGTATATACAAGCCACTTGACCAAAAGCTTAGTTGTTATCAATGATTATATCATTTTCACCCATCTTTGAGCTAAACTGTAATTGTATTGAACCGTGAGCCTTGAGTTGTAATTCTGATGTGCCATCATTTTCTTCTATTTTCTAAACCCTTTTTGCACCATTTTAATTTTTGATTGGTCTTAATTGTCAATTAATTAGGCAGTTTTATTATTTGGGCTCATTTAGCTAATTTGATGTTTTTAATCTAATTTCAGGAATTAATGAAACATTGGGCTTAATCCGGATTTTGGTTGTGGACTTGAAGAGGGCAAATAAAGCAGTGCTTACCTTAGTTAATTTCTAATTAGGAAATTTCGCAATTTTATTTTATGTTGTTTAGTGTTTATTTCGTTTTGGGCCAGAGTATTGTAATAGGGCCCAGTGACTTTGAGTGACTCTTTTTAAATAGCTGCCTTGGGATTCGTGTAGGGCATTCTATTCTGCTAGGCTATTTTCATTATTCAGAGCTTTGGTTTTAGGTTTTCATGTTTTTCTGTTCCCTTGTTACAGTTTTCGTTCTTAATGCAAATTTCCGTTTTCTGCTTCTAATTACGAGTTCATTCTTGCTTCTTCTTCTACGTTCATTTACGTTTCTGTTCATTTACGTTTCTTTTCATTTACGTTCTTGTTCATTTACGTTTCTGTTTCATGTTTCATTTGCGTTTTCTGTTTGAATCCATGGAAGGCTAGATTTTCTGGTGTTGTTTCCTTTTGAGGACGAAGCCCAACTCTCTTTGAGGTTTCGTTTGTAATGTGGTTTCCTGGCAGTTTTCCCTTCACCAGTTATCCCAATTTCGTGAATATTAATCAGTGCACGCTTCGTGTTCGATTAATTGCCTCTGAGCCTAACTTGCGTTCATGCTTAATGGACGAAGGGCTAACTGGTGTATGTGGTGCCTAATCACGTATTGAAAACCCTAAGTTGATTTTCGCTTAGTAAATTGAAATAGGGTTGGATTAAGCGGTTGACTGTTAGGGACGAATTCTCCATAACCCAGGATAAGAGAGTGGCTTCTGAATCAGAGGAAACAACCCGTTTTTAATATTAGTAGTTTCGTATTCCATTTTATTTGTTCTGCTCTTTAATTACCAAACAACCAACCCCCCCCCCCATCGTTACTGTTACTGCAAGTATATTATGAACATTTGGCCTGTCACTGCTCGTTGGGAAACGACCTAGGATCACTTCCTAGTTACTGCATTTTCATGTTTATTTGATTCGAGTACGGCCTCGATCAAATTTGGCGCCGTTGCCGGGGAGCAGTGTCCAAAGGTTCATAATAGCTAGCTAGTGTTGTGTGTTTAATCCTTTCGTGTTTTATGTTTAATTGTTAGTATTGTGTTAGTATGTGTGTTAGTGTTGTTTAGTGTCCTGGTATTTTGTTTAATGTGTGTTCTGTTTCAGTTTTCCCATTAAGCGTTTCCCCTGTTTCAGTCTTGGGTGTTTTGCTGTGAAGATTGTGCTTGAAAACAGAGTAGTAGTAGAAATCAGCTTGCGGAAAAACAGAGTAGTAGTAGAAATTAATTAGAGACGGATTTTAGCGACCACCCATGCTGAATTATTTGGGATTTTTTGTTTTAGTAGCTAGGGTTGTTATTTTTGGCTGAATTTTTTTGTGGTAACTTCTTTTAATCCATATTTTGTGGGAAAAATAGCTAGAGCCTTTAGTTTGGTCAGATTTGAAAGTTCCAAAAAACTAGCAAATTTTGTGTTTGTCAAAACTTCAAACGGCCATAACTTTTGCTCCGGTTATCAGAATCGCAATTATTATATATGCATTTGGGGTAGAAAAAAATTTCCTATGCCGTGGCAGCCGGCCATACATCATCCAAAAAAAGCGATTCTGTCAAAAGTTTTTTATTTTTCAAGTTTTATTCACTTATTTTTCTTAACCTACCAATTTTAGCTTTCATAGTTAGACTTTGAATTTTTGTCTGAAATTTTTTGTGCTATCTTCTCATCATTTTATAAGGTTGCTCACAAAACTTCAAGTCATTTGGATATCATTTGAGGGTAGCTGTAGTTCAAACCTACACCTTTATTTACATGACAAGGCAACTAGTTGTGTGCATGCTGAATGTAGTGTATGACTAGAGGCAATCCATCTGACTTACAACCCTTTGATCCTGAGATAGATAGGACATTTCATAGATTAGTTAGGCATCATTTTATACCTTTTGATCATTCTGAGCATTCCATAACTGGTGAATCTGTGCATTCTGTTATTGGTGATTTTGAACATCCTGATCTTGAGCATTATAATTTTGAGCATTCTGATTCTGAGCATTCTGATTTTGCACATTCTGAGAACATGGCACAACCTCCACCTCGTGAGAGGACTCTAAGGGAAATGGCTGCACCTGATTTCACCTATGAAAGCTTATGCATCCAATACCCTGATGAGGATGTCCCATATGTTCTTAAAACTGGACTGATTCATTTGCTTCCAAAGTTTCATGGCCTTGCAGGTGAAGACCCGCACAAACATTTGAAAGAATTTCACATTGTCTGCTCCACCATGAAACCCCCAGATGTCCAAGAGGATCACATATTTCTGAAGGCTTTTCCTCATTCATTAGAAGGAGTGGCAAAGGACTGGCTGTATTACCTTGCTCCAAGGTCCATCACGAGCTGGGATGACCTTAAGAGAGTATTCTTAGAAAAAATTTTCCCTGCTTCCAGGACCACAACCATCAGGAAGGATATCTCAGGTATTAGACAACTCAGTGGAGAGAGCCTGTATGAGTACTGGGAGAGATTTAAGAAACTATGTGCCAGTTGCCCCCACCATCAGATTTCAGAATAGCTTCTTCTCCAATATTTTTATGAAGGACTCAGTAATATGGAGAGAAGTATGATAGATGATGCCAGTGGTGGAGCCCTTGGAGACATGACCCCTGCTGAAGCCAGAAATTTAATTGAGAAGATGGCCTCCAACTCCCAACAGTTTAGCGCCAGAAATGATGCCATAGTCATTAGAGGAGTGCATGAGGTAGCTACAAACCCATCTGCATCATCAGAAACTAAGAAGCTTGAAGGCAAACTGGATGTGTTGGTCAACTTGGTAACCCAGCTGGCCTTGAATCAGAAATCTGTACCTGTCGCAAGGGTTTGTGGTTTGTGCTCCTCTGCTGACCACCATACAGACCTTTGCCCTTCCATGCAGCAACCTGGAGCAATTGAGCAACCTGAAGCTTATGCTGCAAATATTTACAATAGACCTCCTCAACCTCAGCAGCAAAATCAACCACAGCAGAGCAATTATGACCTTTCCAGCAACAGATACAACCCTGGATGAAGGAATCACCCTAACCTCAGATGGTCCAGCCCTCAGCAACAACAACAGCAGCCTGCTCCTTCCTTCCAAAATGCTGTTGGCCCAAGCAGACCATACATTCCTCCACCAATCCAACAACAGCAACAACCCCAGAAACAGCCAACAGTTGAGGCCCCTCCACAACCTTCCCTCGAAGAACTTGTGAGGCAAATGACTATGCAGAACATGCAGTTTCAGCAAGAGACCAGAGCCTCCATTCAGAGCTTAACCAATCAGATGGGACAATTAGCTACCCAATTGAATCAACAATAGTCCTAGAATTCTGACAAGCTGCCTTCTCAAGCTGTCCAAAATCCCAAAAATGTCAGTGCCATTTCATTGAGGTCAGGAAAGCAGTGTCAAGGACCTCAACCCGTAGCACCTTCCTCATCTGCAAATGAACCTGCCAAACTTCACTCTATTCCAGAAAAAGGTGATGACAAAAATCTACCTAACAATTTCTGTGCAGGTGAATCTTCTTCCACAGGTAATTCTGATTTGCAGAAGCAGCACATTCCCCCTCTTCCATTCCCTCCAAGAGCAGTTTCCAACAAAAAAATGGAAGAGGCAGAGAAAGAGATCTTGGAAACGTTTAGAAAAGTAGAGGTAAACATACCTCTGTTGGATGCAATAAAGCAAATTCCAAGATATGCCAAATTCTTGAAGGAGCTGTGCACTAATAAGCGGAAGCTTAAAGGAAGTGAATGCATTAGCATGGGCAGAAATGTCTCCGCATTGATTAGTAAATCTGTTCCTCAAATTCCTGAAAAATGCAAAGATCCAGGTACATTCAGCATACCTTGTATTATAGGGAATAGTAAGTTTGACAATGCCATGCTAGATTTAGGAGCCTCTGTTAGTGTTATGCCTCTGTCGATTTTTAATTCTCTATCTCTAGGTCCCTTGCAGTCAACTGATGTGGTAATTCATTTAGCTAATAGAAGTGTTGCCTATCCTGTTGGTTTCATAGAAGATGTCTTAGTTAGAGTTGGTGAACTGATTTTCCCTGTTGATTTTTATATCTTGAATATGGAAGATGGATTTTCTCAAGGATCAGTTCCCATCATTCTAGGCAGACCCTTTATGAAAACTGCTAGAACTAAGATAGATGTTTATGCAGGCACACTGTCCATGGAGTTTGGTGATATAACTGTTCATTTTAATATTCTGGATGCTATGAAATACCCATCTGAAGATCTTTCTGTATTTCGTGCTGAAATAATTGACCATGTTGTTGATGAATACATGATTGATCTTTATTCTAATCTGCATGCCTCTCACTCTTCATGCATTGAGTCTGAAATTGTATTTGATCATATGTCTGAATTTGATGCTGAGAGTGAATCTGAAAGTGATATTGATTGCATGCCTGGTGGTGGTGTTTTACCTCTTGAGATTGATTTTATAGAGTCAGATAGGACTAACCATGTTTCAGGAAGTACACATACCTCTGACTTTCTTTATGAGGTAAAGGCTGAGAAACCATCTCCTTCTACCACTGTCCAGCCGACCACACCAGAATTGAAGCCTCTGCCATCAAATTTAAAATACGCTTACTTGGATGATAGCAAGAGTTTTCCAGTGATTATATCTGCCTCCCTTGCTGATGAGCAAGAGGAGAAGTTGTTGTCAGTTCTCAAGAAGCATAAGAAGGCTATAGGCTGGACCCTGGCGGACATTCCTGGTATTAGCCCATCCACATGTATGCATCGAATAAATTTAGAGGATGGAGCTAAACCAGTAAGACAGCCACAGAGAAGACTCAACCCGGTGATTCTTGATGTAGTGAAGAAGGAGATAACCAAGCTTTTGCAAGCTGGAATCATTTATCCTATCTCCGACAGCCAATGGGTGAGTCGCGTCCAGGTAGTCCCGAAAAAGACTGGCCTCACAGTGATCAGAAATGAGAAGGAGGAGCTGATTCCTACTCGGGTGCAGAACAGTTGGAGAGTCTGCATTGACTATAGAAGGCTGAACCAGGTTACCAAAAAGGACCATTTTCCCCTGCCATTCATTGACCAGATGCTTGAACGCCTGGCAGGTAAATCCCACTACTGTTTCCTTGATGGTTTTTCTGGTTATATGCAAATTACTATTGCTCCTGAGGATCAGGAAAAGACCACATTCACCTGCCCCTTCGACACTTTTGCTTATAGGAGGATGCCTTTCGGCCTGTGCAATGCCCCTGGTACCTTCCAGCGGTGCATGATTAGTATTTTCAGTGATTTTTTAGAAAATTGCATAGAGGTGTTTATGGATGATTTCACTGTATATGGATCCTCTTTTGATGGTTGTTTGAATAGTTTGGAAAAAGTTTTGAATTGATGCATTGAAACTAACCTTGTTCTAAATTTTGAAAAATGTCATTTTATGGTTGAGCAAGGTATAGTTTTAGGCCACATTATTTCCAATAAGGGTATTGAAGTAGATCCTGCAAAAATTTCTGTTATTTCACAATTGCCTTACCCCTCTTGTGTGCGAGAGGTGCGATCTTTTCTTGGTCATGCAGGATTCTACAGGCGCTTTATAAGGGATTTTAGCAAAGTAGCCCTTCCACTGTCCAACTTGTTGCAAAAGGAGGTGGAGTTTGACTTTAATGACAAATGCAAAGAGGCTTTTGATTGCCTCAAAAGAGCGTTGACTACCACCCCCATCATCCAGGCACCCGATTGGACAGCCCCTTTTGAGCTTATGTGTCATGCATCAAATTATGCATTGGGGGCTGTCCTTGCTCAAAAATTGATAAATTGCCCAGGGTGATATATTATGCTTCTAGGACTTTAGATGCTGCCCAAGCAAATTATACTACTATTGAGAAAGAGCTTCTAGCCATAGTTTTTGCTCTTGAAAAATTTCGATCTTATTTGCTTGGTACTCGCATTATTGTTTATACTGACCATGCAGCTCTAAAGTACTTGTTGAAGAAGGCTGATTCTAAGCCTAGGTTGATCCGATGGATGCTCTGGCTCCAAGAGTTTGACTTGGAGATCCGTGATAGGAGCGGAGCACAAAATCTAGTTGCTGATCATTTGAGTCGGATCGAACGTGTCTCTGATGCAGATTCACCTATTCGGGATGATTTCCCGGATGATCATTTGTATATATTGTATAGTATTTCTGACTCTCTTTCTACTCCCTGGTTTGCTAACATTGTCAATTATTTAGTTGCCTCTGTTTTTCCTCCCTTAGCATCTAAGGCCCAAAAAGATAAGATTAAAAGTGATGCTAAGCATTTTATTTGGGATGACCCCTACGTGTGGAAATTGTGCAGTGATCAGGTCATTAGACGGTGCATTCCAGATCATGAGACTGACTCAGTCCTGCAGTTCTGTCATTCTTCCACACCGGGAGGTCATCTGGGTGTTCAAAGGACAGCTCGCAAAGTGCTTGATTGTGGTTTTTATTGGCCCACCATCTTTAAAGATGCGTGGAAGATCTACAGCACTTGTGAGCAGTGTCAGAGAGCAGGAAATACACTGACATGGCGACAACAAATGCCTCAGCAACCTATGCTATTCGGTGAGGTGTTTGATGTCTGGGGTATAGATTTCATGGGTCCTTTTCCTGTCTCTTTTGGTTATGTTTATATTCTCCTTGCAGTTGATTATGTTTCAAAATGGGTGGAAGCCAAGCCCACTAGAACTAATGATGCTAAAGTTGTCGCAGACTTTGTCAGGTCTAATCTGTTTTGCAGGTTTGGAGTACCTAAAGCAATTGTTAGTGATCAAGGAACCCATTTTTGCAACAGGACAATGCATGCCCTGCTTAAAAAGTACGGGGTGGTACACAGGGTATCCACACCATACCACCCCCAGACTAATGGACAGGCAGAAATTTCTAATAGGGAAATCAAGAGAATTCTAGAGAAGATTGTGCAGCCAAGCAGGAAAGATTGGAGTACCAGGCTTGATGATGCTCTCTGGGCACATCGGACTGCCTACAAAGCACCCATAGGAATGTCTCCTTATCGGGTTGTCTTTGGAAAGGCATGTCATCTTCCAGTGGAAATTGAGCACAAAACATACTGGGCAGTGAAGACTTGCAACTTCTCTATGGATCAAGTTGGCGAGGAAAGGAAGTTGCAACTGAGTGAGTTAGATGAAATCCGCCTAGAAGCCTACGAGAATGCCAAGTTCTACAAAGAAAAGACCAAGAAGTTCCATGATAGCATGATAGTTAAAAAAGACTTCGTGGTTGGGCAAAAAGTGTTATTGTATAATTCTAGGCTTGGACTCATGAGTGGTAAGTTGAGGTCTAAGTGGATTGGTCCTTTTGTTGTTACTAATGTTTTTCCTTATGGTACAGTTGAGATCAAAAGCGACTCCACAAACAAGAGCTTCAAGGTCAACGGACATCGACTTAAGCCATTCCTCACGAACCCTTCTTTAGTGGACGTAGTGGTGGAAGAGACTTCCTTACTCCACCCTACTCTTCCTCCACCATGACTTAGGGAGTTTTTCTTTTCCTATCTCCTTCTTTGCTTTTATTACACTTGTCTGATTCTCTTTGATGATTTAATTGTTTTTAATCTTTTAATTGTGCTACATTGAGGACAATGTGTTGTTTAAGTATGGGGGGAGTGTTCTTTGGTTTTGCTAGTTTTGTTGGTTTTGTTAATTTGTTAGTTGTGTTAATTTGTTAATGTTGTTAGTTTCGTCGGATTTTCAGTTTAATATTTTGGGTCAATTTCGTGTGCACGTACGACTTTGCATGTTTTTCTTTGAATTATAGGATATGTTCAAGAAATGGGTAATTGTTTTGAAAATAAAAGTTCTTGACATTTTGTGACTTGAAATCCTTGATTCTTCTCTACATGTCATGATAGTTTTGAAACTAAATTTGAAAGTGATGATTTTACCTTTGTGAGAATTTGAGCCATCCATCATTATAATCATTTGGTGTGTTTTGCCCCATTGATTGCTTGCACAATAGCCTTGGCTTGATTCTTGTTGATGCGTCCTAATTCACATGCATATTTGGAAATGATTAAGGCAATTTTGTTCTTATAAGCTTCTAGCCAAATGGACTTACCTTGAATTAATTCCTTTGATAGCCCTTTTGAGCCTTGTTTCCCTTTCCTTGTTTTGAAGCTCACTACAAGCCTTAAGTGAAAAACCATGATATTACCATATCCTTAAGGAATTTTGGAGCTTTGGAATTGTTTTGGGAATAAGTGTGGGGGGTTTTTGTTCATTGGACAACTTGTTTTGTTTGCTATGCTTCATGATGTATTTTGGGCCATACTTGATGTACATTGTATATTGGTTAAATGTTGGACATGCTGAATGAAATGTTGTTTCTCAAAGGCTAAAGAGTAAAAAAAAAATCTAAAAAAAAAAATTCGAAAAAAGAAAAAGAAAAGCAATAAAGTTGAGTGAATAAGATCTTAAATGGCACAAGAATGATGAAACTCTTGGTTCTACTCTTCATGTTTAATTTTTATCTTTACTTCTTTTTATTTTCTTATTTTTTTCTTAATATGCACTTATTCCCCTTTGCTCCTCTATTCCTTTGGGATTTAGCCACTTATTCCATATTTCTCCATACCTTGTCCTTGGCCCCATTACAACCTTAAAAGACCTTTTGATCCTCATGTGCTTGTGTTTATGGGTTGATTGTCAATTTTAGAATCTTGCCAAGTTTATGTGGTGTTTGCTTTCATGGGTGCTTTGAGGGTAAATAGTAGCCTAGACACTTGAGAGATAGAGTGTATATCTTGTGAGGCTTTATCACTTTTCATTCTTGAGCTGATTAACTATTTTGCCATGATTGGGTTGCTTGGATGATTTTCATGAATGTCTTGACTTTTTGGATCTCCTTATGTTAGATGTTACCCATTCCTTTCATTCCTTGATGTTCATTGAGAAATATGTGAATGTTTTTGTTTGTCTCCCTTTGATATCCTTGGATTTTGTTCTTTGTTTCATTTTGCCCAGGAGTGCAAAAGGCTAAGTATGGGGGGTTTTGATGTGCCATCATTTTCTTCTATTTTCTAAACCCTTTTTGCACCATTTTAATTTTTGATTGGTCTTAATTGTCAATTAATTAGGCAGTTTTATTATTTGGGCTCATTTAGCTAATTTGATGTTTTTAATCTAATTTCAGGAATTAATGAAACATTGGGCTTAATCCGGATTTTGGTTGTGGACTTGAAGAGGGCAAATAAAGCAGCGCTTACCTTAGTTAATTTCTAATTAGGAAATTTCGCAATTTTATTTTAGGTTGTTCAGTGTTTATTTCGTTTTGGACCAGAGTATTGTAATAGGGCCCAGTGACTTTGAGTGACTCTTTTTAAATAGCTGCCTTGGGATTCGTGTAGGGCATTCTATTCTGCTAGGCTATTTTCATTATTCAGAGCTTTGGTTTTAGGTTTTCACGTTTTTCTGTTCCCTTGTTACAGTTTTCGTTCTTAATGCAAATTTCCGTTTTCTGCTTCTAATTACGAGTTCATTCTTGCTTCTTCTTCTACGTTCATTTACGTTTCTGTTCATTTACGTTTCTTTTCATTTACGTTCTTGTTCATTTACGTTTCTGCTTCATGTTTCATTTGCGTTTTCTGTTTGAATCCATGGAAGGCTAGATTTTGTGGTGTTGTTTCCTTTTGAGGACGAAGCCCAACTCTCTTTGAGGTTTCGTTTGTAATGTGGTTTCCTGGCAGTTTTCCCTTCACCAGTTATCCCAATTTCGTGAATATTAATCAGTGCACGCTTCGTGTTCGATTAATTGCCTCTGAGCCTAACTTGCGTTCATGCTTAATGGACGAAGGGCTAACTGGTGTATGTGGTGCCTAATCACGTATTGAAAACCCTAAGTTGATTTTCGCTTAGTAAATTGAAATAGGGTTGGATTAAGCGGTTGACTGTTAGGGACGAATTCTCCATAACCCAGGATAAGAGAGTGGCTTCTGAATCAGAGGAAACAACCCGTTTTTAATATTAGTAGTTTCGTATTCCATTTTATTTGTTCTGCTCTTTAATTACCAAACAACCAAACCCCCCCCCATCGTTACTGTTACTGCAAGTATATTATGAACATTTGGCTTGTCACTGCTCGTTGGGAAACGACCTAGGATCACTTCCTAGTTACTGCATTTTCATGTTTATTTGATTCGGGTACGGCCTCGATCAAATTCCTATTTACCTTGCTTAGGTTTTAAGAGGGCACATTGGTTTAGGACAATTTCACCCCAAATTTGGGGGAGTCTGTTTGATGGTTAATGTTTAAAGGTAAGAAACAACAACACACACAACAAATAAATAAATACAAAAAAAAAGAAAAGAGTTCAAATAAGTGAGTGTGTTGTTAGAACAAGTCAAGTGAAAGGCTAATGAGCAAGCTGAGTATATTAAAAAGACTAATTGGTTAAGTCTAGGATTTGTGCTCTCTTAGAATTTAAGCCTTTGATTCCTAGAAAAACTAATATTTTTGTAGCCCAGCCTCATTACAAGCCAATAAAAGTCCTTCTGATTCAATTTATGCATTTCTGACTTTATGACATGAGATGAAGTTCAAAGATTGGACCTCTTGCTAGTCGTTATTGATAAAAAGCTTAAACACTTATGCTTGAGTGAAACAGAAACTGTTTGATTTCGGCTAAGCATCTTTCCATGACACTTGTCTCCTACCTAGCTTTATTTAGTTGTGTTGCTTGCTAACATGTTCTTTTCTATGAAAAACTGCATGCCTTGTGAAAAGCAATTGATAAAGGCATTTTTGTTTCATTTGTTATCATGCAACTGATATTTTGGGAGTTACACACATTGGTACATAATCATTGCATGTTTTGTCACTTGGGGACCAGTGAGCTATTCTTTATTTGCTTGAGGACAAACAAAACTGTAAATTTACAGTTCTTTTGTGTAACTTTTGTGAGGGTATGTTAGTCGGTTAATATGACTAACTTTTGTGTAAAAAAGCTGTGTAAATTGTATTCGACTCCTTTCATTTACAGTTCTTTTTTTAGTATTGTAAGTACTTTTTGGTAAATTTAGGTAATAAGTACTTAGTGTCCCACTTTTGTGTATTTAATAACCTTTCCATTTCAATTTCAGGTAAAATAAGCAAGTTTGGTGAAATTTGATTTTTGCAGTTCGCTAAGCCATCCTCCTCTGGCTGAGCGCATAATTCTCTGGGCGCAACATGATTGGCTGAGCGCATAGAAGAACCTGGAAGAAGATGACCTGTACAGGTGTGCTGAGCGAGAGTCAAACTTGCTAAGTTCACCACTTGCACCTCCAGGCTGAGCGAAGAAGAGGCGTGCTAAGCCAAATGTCACTTAATTTGGGTAAGCGAACCAGAATGTGGCTGAGCGAACGACAAAAAATCAGCAACACTATTTAAAGCCTGAAATCAGAAATGGAAGGGAGTTCTCAATTTTTGGCGTTTTCTCTATTCTTGGAAGCATTCATCTAAGTGGCTGAGTGGCAGAGAGAACTTCTGGTGTGAAGATCCTGAGGGACAGCAGCGATTGAAGAGGAAGTTATCATGCAGAGTATTGGATGAGAATTTGAGTGATTGTGAGGTTTCTACAGGTGAAGGAGACATCCTCACCAATTGTACTTCCCAATCTTTCATTTTCTCTTTTTTCATCTTTGTAAGAGAAGCTTCCCAGCTATGGAGGGCTAAATCCTTAGTTGGTTCTTCCTATGGGGTACTTGATGTAAATACTCTTATATCTATCTAATGATGTTGCATGTGTTCTCTGTGCTATTAGTACTTCATTTTAGTATGCTTTTGCCTTGATCTCATAGATTCATGCTTAGTTAGGGTCATTCAACATTAGGAAATGGTTTGATCCTTAGAACTTGATAGGACGGGGCTAGTTTATTGTATTTTCACGAGGGATCGGGGTACGGTAACCTAGTTGTTGGTATGTATGTCTTAATGCAGTTCTGGTCAAGTTTAGTCCTACAAGAGGGATCTGAGGATGATGCTTGATTAGGATTAGGCTAAACATGCACGAGACATCGGGGTTTAGCAGTCCAGGAGACAACATAGAACACAGGAACGTTGTTAGGTAGAGAACATCTTTAGCAGCATCAGTCGCCCAGTAGGAAGACCAACACGTTGACCATCTGCTTTCGCACCCACCACTACTCACCTTTTTATTTACCTTTGATTAGTTAGTTTACACACGTGTCCATACTACACACAAACCTTTTACAACAAGACGCTTATTTACTAAACCACAGTTTTACCAAGTAAAACAAGTTCCCCAAGAGTTCGATACTCAGTTCTTACCATTTTATACAACTTGCGTGATCCGGTACACTTGCCGGTCGTCGAACAGGGTTCTGCGTAAAAAGAGAGAAAGTGCAGCTTTTTATAGGCAGGGACAAGCTGTAATCGACAGCCTCTGGTAATCGATTACAGGCTTATCCTGTAACTAACCAGGCTTTCTGGTCATCGATTACAGTCTTGTGTAATCGATTACAGTCTGCTGCTCTATGGTAATCGATTACAGGGAGTGGTAATTGATTACCAGACCCTAAGACATAGCTTTTTCTATAAAAAATAACTATTCTTTACTCATAAAACCTACACACTCATTGTAACTATTATCAACAACAATCAAAGATAAAAAAATAGACATTGAAAAACAAGCATCATAAAGTTAACCACATTCATCAAGCACAATCAAAAGTGCTAAAACAATCATCAACAACAATTAATCAACAATAATCATCAAAGCACAAACAAAGAATGGAATATTTATCAATCAATCAAAATATTGCAGAGACTTGATTCACAGATTCTCCAAAAGAAAGGAATTATTATTAGTGAATTTCAACTATGGTTCAGGCCACTAATCCAAGATCAAATCCAAGATTCTCCACTAAGTGTGCTTAGGTGTCATAAGGCATGTAAAGCATGAAGGACATACACAAAGTGTGACTATATGATGTGGCAATGGGGTGTAGCTGTAGAAGCAAGGCTTCAAGAAGATGTTTTGATGATGCTAAAGGAACACACTTCTCAAGTTTTATTCAATCCAAGAAATCCAAGATATATGATCAAGCAAACCTCTAGAATCTTCCAAGTTGAAACATCAAAAGGTTTGGCCAAAGGATTTGATTTAAATTGTTTTTAAACGCTTTTAAATGTTTTAATATGTTTTAGAAAGTATGTAATCGATTACACATGGCTTGTAATCGATTACCAGTGATTTGGAACGTTTTAAAACAGCCCTATGAAATTTGAATTTAAATTTCAAAGTTGAAAGTTGGAAGTTGGAAGTGGAAGTTATTGGAAGTTGAAAGTTGAAAATGGAAGTTGGAAGTGGAAGTTACTGGAAGTTGAAGTTGGAAGTGAAAGTTATTGGAAGTTGAAAGTTGAAAATGGAAGTTGGAAGTGGAAGTTACTGGAAGTGGAAGTTGTGTAATCGATTACCAGTATTTAAAAATTCAAATTTCAAATGTGAAGAGACATAACTCTTTAGAAGTAACTGTGTAATCGATTACACCATTATAGTAATCAATTACCATTAAGGATTTTCGAAAATAATTCCCAGCAGTCACATCTTTTCATTTAAATTTTGAATGACCATCAAAGGCCTATATATATGTGACTTGGGCATGAAATTCTCTCAGAGTTTTCCCTGTTCTCAAAAGGCATAATCCTCTCAAACAAAAATAACTTATCATCCAACATTCCTTGGCCAAACACTTGTGTTATTCAATAAGGAATTGAGTGCTTCATTGTAAACATCGATCTCTTTCAAGAGAGATCATCTTCTTCTTCTTCTTTTTCTAATCAAAGGGCTAAGAGACTGAGAGTCTCTTGTTGTAAATCATTTGAACACAAAGGAAGGGTTGTCCTTGTGTGTTTCAGAAAGTGTAAAGGATTTGAGAGATAGTGGAACTCCCAAGCGGGTTTCTTGGGGACTGGACGTAGGCAACGGACTTTGCTGAACCACTATAAAAACTGTGTTTGCACTTTCTCTTCCCTTAAACTCTTTTATTTATTGTTGCTTAACATTTACATTCAAATTGTTTAATTTGAATCATCATTTAGAAATTCATCTTTAAGGGAACTTGGAACTTGCATTAAAATCAAAGTAGAATTTTTAATTGGGGAAATAGTTTGTAATATCTTAATTCAACCCCCTCCCCCCCCTCTTAAGATATCTGAGACCACTTGTTTAACAGTAGCAAGCAAATGTTCACCTCCCCCTTAGGCTGGTCCAAAATTTAATTGGATTTGGCTTCTCCCAATTCAATTAAATTTATCTCCCAACACACATCAAATAGTGCACTTAATGCATGTGAAATTACAAAATTATCCCTAATACAAAAACTACTTTAGGTGCCCTAAAATACAAAGGCAGCAAAATCCTACATTACTAGTGTACCCTAAATTTGTGGGGTACCCTCCCTACACTATGGAACCCTAAATACAAGGCCCAAAAAATAATGAAACCCTAATCTAATATGTACAAAGATAAGTGGGCTCGTACTTAGCCCATGAGCCCAAAACCTACCCTAAGGCTCATGAGAACCCTAGGGCCTTTTCCTGCATCTCTGGCCCAATCTTCCTGGAGTCTCCTAGCCATGGCTCTGGTGATGGGTCCCCTCCTTGGGAGGATTGCATCGTCCCCTCCCTCTGGAAGAGGATTTGTCTTGAAATCTGCAAACCCCTCATCATCTGAATCAACTACACTTGCAAAAGGAACCAAATCAGTAATGTTAAAGGTGTTGCTAACTCTATACTCCTTTGGGAGGTCTAGCCTATAAGCATTGTTATTGATCCTCTCCAAGATATGAAAAGGGCCATCACCTCTTGGGCTAGGTTTGGACTTTCTCTTAGTAGGAAATCTATCCTTCCTAAGATGGAGCCAAATCCAATCGCCTTCATTAAGCACCAACTTCTTCCTCCCTCTATTGCCTTTAGTTGCATACACCTTTATTTGGTTCTCTATTTGGTTCTTAACCCTCTCATGTAATTTCTTCACAAACTCTGACCTAGATACACCTTCTTTATGCATAAAAGAAGTGTCAAGTGGAAGGGGAATTAGGTCCAAAGGTGTGAGAGGATTGAACCCATAGACAACTACAAAAGGTGACTGCCTGGTACTTCTATGGACCCCCTGGTTATAGGAAAACTCCATATAAGGAAGGTACTCATCCCAAGACTTGTTGTCATACCCTAATTTCGTCCGGGGACCATTGTTTGTCGGCATGCGACCTTCGTTTGACCACCTCAAAATGTTTAACACCCATCGTTGTAGAATCCGTAAAGTTCCGAGATGTTTCAAGAAGAAATCAGTCAAAAACACGAAACGGGAGTGTATTTAGCAAAGTGGGGTGTGTGTAAATAAATTTTTACACTCTATTTTCATCTGAGGACCATTGTTGATCACTTCGGAAGGCTTAACACTCATCGCAGTTGAATCCGTATAGTTTCGTGAGATTTTGGAAAGAAAACGACCAAAAACACAAAAATGGAGGGTGAACTTATCAAGATAGGGGTGTAAATAGCAATTGAATCTAGGCCCTTCCAAAACATTTTGGAAGTTGGGTTGCTTAAGGAGGAAGCAACTGGGCGGCAAACTCCTCCACGTTGTTGAAAAATGGTTTCCGGGGCTTCCGTGGCTTCCGTAATGCTTCCGTAAAATTTCCGAAAACCTTGGGTAAACATGTTTCACTTAACATTGGTGAAAGGGAAGAGAAAAAAAGATGAAAATCAAATCTCAAACACTTCCGTAAGGCTTTCGTAACTTTTCCGTAAAGTACAAAAAGGGGGGTGAACTTAGTAATTGGGATGCGCTTAGAAATCTTTCTCAGGAAGCGTCTGGGTAGCAAGCACCTCCCTTTTTCCCTATAAATAGGCGAGGAGGGATGTTTCAAAAATGTTCATGACCCCTAAGCTATGCATTTTGGCTATTTTGGATAAAAAACACATTTCCGCGAAGAAAAATCGAGTCAAAGTGCTTCTGTAACGCTTCCAAGACATTTCCATAAGCTATTCTGTGGAAATTCTTCAATGTTCTTCACCGTTCTTCGTTCATTCTTCGTCGTTCTTCGTTCATTCTTCGTCGTTCTTCGGTCTTCAACCGGTAAGTTCTCGAAATCGAATCTTTCAATTCATTCTATGCCCCCTTAGTGGTCCCTACTTGTTTTGTGTACTTTCACTTTCATTTCGCTTACTTTCAATTTTCTTTTCTTCCGTTTTTAACGTGCTTTAACCGTTTATTTAAGCCGTTATCTCGCCTAATAAATGATAAAATGAATTTCAACCGATCATTTGTGTTGTAATGTCGTTTCATCACTGTTAAAGCAAAATCTAACCGATCATTCACGCTGTAACCTCAGTTAAACCAAAAAAAGGTAAAATAATAATAAAATAATCAAAATATCTTTGAATAAAATAATCAAAAAAATCAATCGGACGTTTTTCTTTGGAAGTTTCCTTGAATGAATTGACTAATAACCAAAGTGAAACTAAGGCTAAAATCAACTCACAAATCAAGCTTTGTCCGCAAAAATCACTAAAAACCGTTTTAAGGTCCAACGCCTTAAACGATCCTCTTTGCTTTTATTGGTTAACATGGACCGTTCAAAAGCATAAAATCAACATGTAACTTTACCACTTTTGCAAGAACTACATAGGTCTGATTTCCTCATCGCAATTGAGGATACGTAGGAGCAAAAACCCCACTTTTGTCGACCACCCCAAGAGATCGTTAATGGTCCAATGCCTTAACGTTTCTCTCCTTTCAAAAGAATCAAAAGATCGTTTAATGGTCCAATGCCTTGAACGAATTTTGTGTGGTTAAAATCGATCTTGCGGAAAAAGATCAAAACAACTTAACCAACGTTTAGTTCTAAAAGAACTACGTAGGTCTGATTTCCATTGAGGATACGTAGGAGCAAGGTAAACACCCTTGTCGACTACAAAAAGATAAAAAATACAAAAGGCATACAAAGACATAAAAATGTAAAAAAGGGAAAATAAAACAAATCAAAGACATGATATTGCACACTTGGTTAAAGGTTATCGTCCCTTGTGACGGACGCATGAGGTGCTAACACCTTCCTCATGCGTAAAAATAACTCCCGAACCTTTCACGATTAAAGTTCGTAGACCACACCTTTCCGGTTTTTCCGACGTTTTCCTCAAATAAACATTGGTGGCGACTCTGCGCATTTTTCTCCCATGGAAGACGCACCCGTGAGTCTCGCGTCGCCCTCCCGCCAAAGGGTAGGTTGCGACAGTCGGAAACTCCACTAGGGACACTTTTTAGAGAGTTAGGTCTTCTAATCTCATGCAATATCATGACTTCCTCTTTTGTCAGTTTCCTTTTATTTCTCTTACGTTCTTATATATAACTCTTTGATGCTTTTAGTGTGTTTTTGAAATGTATGCATGAGATAGATATTTATTCATTTGATGCACACAAACACCAACACTATTTGGACACACGGTGAGTTGAAAAGGGGCCTTATTCCCGGGTCCATGGGAACATAAGGAGTGGAGGTGAATATGTGGTCATGCTGGGTCTCCGACTTGCTTGATAATAGCGAAGCCTCATCTAGAGTTTTTCTCTTTGATAACATATTGTTGCTGGTAGTCCCTACTGCCGCAATATGTTTTTCGAAGGGGATGATACCTCTAGAAACCATTAAGAGAGATATGACCACCTTGGGAATTATCACTAAAAGCCTTTTAGTTCCTCCCGTTTAGGTCCCTAAAATAGGGGCACGAAGCGAACACGCTGCGTGCGTTTTAAACACTGCCATGCATATAACCTAAATGTCATATACGCCTTTGCTGTATGATTATTTGAGGATATGCCCATGTTGTGTACATCCCCCTGTTGCACTTTTGCGCATCTGCATCATGTCGTCACGCATGCATTGTATGTTGGTCTCGTCTTTTGTCACGGGAAGCTGGAAGGTCCATATCACCTTCTTAACTGTACACATGGGGCATTGCGTCCCCAAATGCGCAAGTAAGAAGATATGATTTTTCGGTCTCTCGTGTCCGTAAATGCATTCATATCATGCACCGCATAAGCATCTCTTCATGGCATCGTAATGGACATATCGTTCCTGCATTTGTCACTTACCATATTCATGCATTGCATTTTGCATAAGTCACTTCATCACCATGCATCTGCATCTAACATGTTTTTGCATACCATTTGTTTTCATGTTTACTCATGCATGATCCTTGCATTTTCCTCTGCAAAACAAAAACAAAAAGGAAGCATGAAAATTCACGCTGCATTCTTAGTTGCATATGTTCGGTTCCATGAGCCAACCATGTTGGGATCATAAACCCATTTCACTTAAAAACAAAATGATTGAACATGGTACCTAATGCATGGTTAACTAAGATGTTTCTTCGGGCATCTCAATTTCATAATTACATTTGCCATACATAGCTTAAGTATGCTCGAGTCATTCATCTCTGTGAAATGTTGTCAAATTATTGGCAATTGAAATTGCCATTCCTTGGGTTATGGGGTTGAACCAAGCTCATGCTTTTATGAAAAAGGTTCATAAAGTCAATTTGAAGTATGGAAGTAACCATCATGCAAAAATTGGGGCAAAAGATGGATCAAGTTACATCGTTCCTTTGTCTACTGCCAAACACATTTAGGATTGTTGATGTCCATGTTACTTCCAGTTTCACCTTGACAAAGATGTCATGGACCATGTTGAAAATCTAAATTGATTCAACCCTATGTCTTGCGTAAAAATTCGCAATACTTCAACTGTGCATCATTCGCATACATCCATGCCTTTCATTGGTTGCATTGCTCATTGCATTCTTTCCTTGAAAAAAATGAACTTAATCATTGTTATCAAAAGGAAAGAACATGCTTTACAGTGCCCTTACCGAACCCGTGCTAGAGCTAGAGTAATGGGTGAAGTAGAGGAGGTGCAAAAGCAGATGAAGGCCAACATGGAGGCCATGAAAGAGAAAATGGCCACAATGATGAAGGCCATGATAAGCATGAAGAACATAATGGAAGCAAATGCGGTTGCAGTTGCCGCTACCAGCGCTGTTGCTAAGGTGAACCCGATGCCCCCATCTGGCCTCAACCGAATGAATCATCCAACCTCAGCTATGGTAGGCAAAGATTTGAGAAGTATGAGCGGCCCCTATTATGTGCAAATTCAAAACAAGCACGCCTTCCCACCATATGGCTTGCCTCCCAACTATACACCACCCAATGTGGCATACACTCCCAGTGAGGATGTCAATAACTCTGCTCCCATACTCATTGAAAGCTGACAACCTCAAACTGATAATGCACATGTCTCTCAACCCATGGGGGAGACACATGAAATGCCCCACCACAATCTAGCAGACATTGAGCCTTGCCTCGGATATGCCACTGAAGGGCAAGCAATTGGTGGTATACCCCTGCAAAACACTTTGGAGGGCCCTCAGTATCACCCACAACCACACCCCTCACATTCCACAACGGTTAAAAACCCTCATGCTATGGCAGAAATGGGAAAGTTGGATCATCTAGAGGAAAGGCTCAGGGCCATTGAAGGAGGCGAAGATTATGCCTTTGTTAACCTAGAAAATTTGTTCCTAGTACCCAATATCATCACCTCTCCCAAGTTCAAGGTGCCAGACTTTGACAAGTACAAGGGGACTACTTGCCCCAAGAACCATCTAAAGATGTATTGTCGGAAGATAGGGGCATACGCAAAAGATGAGGAACTGTTGATATATTTCTTCCAAGAAAGTCTTATTGGGGTAGCTGTTACCTGGTACACTAACTTGGAACCTTCCCGAGTTGATTCTTGGAAGGACCTAATGGTTGCCTTCGTTAGGCAGTATCAGTATAATTCTGATATGGGTCCGGATAGGATGCAACTATAGAACATGTGCAAAAAGGGGCATGAATCTTTCAAAGAATACGCCCAAAGGTGGAGAGACCTGGCAGCTCAAGTGGCACCTCTAATGACCGAGAAAGAGATTATCACAATAATAGTAGACACATTACCAGTGTTTTACTATGAAAAAATGGTGGGGTATGCACCTTCAAGCTTTGCGAATTTGGTCTTCGCCGGAAAAAGGATCGAAGTGGGTCTGAAAAGAGGCAAATTTGATCATCCTACTTTGATGAGTGAGAAAGCTGGGGCAAATGAAGAGGATGAGAATGAGGGAGAAACCCTTTCTATGACTGCCATTCCTACACGGTCAAATTTCCCATCAGCCCAACAATGTCATTACTCAGCCAATAACAGTCCCTCTCACCCAATAATCCACAAAGGCCATCCCTAAATCAACCACAAAGTCGGTCTACCGCACTTGCAATGATGAACACCACCTTTAGCACAAACCAAAACACCAACCAAAAAGGAATTTTGCAGCAAAAAGCCTGTAGGATTCACCCCAAATTCCGGTGTCATATGCTAACTTGCTCCTATATCTACTTGATAATTCAATGGTTGCTATAACCCCAGCCAAGGTTCCTCAACCTCCATTTTTCTAAGGATATGACTCGAACGCAACATTTGCATATCATGGAGGAGTTCCAGGACATTCCATTGAGCACTATATGACCTTGAAGCATAAGGTGCAAAGTCTAATTAATGCAAGCTGGCTGAAATTTGAGGAGAATCGCTTGTGAATCCTAACATTGACAAGCAACACCACACATGGGGCAATTTTGAAAGCTGTTGTTAGATGTCTCTAATGACTCATCAGGATTTTCAAGTTTATGCCATTATTGTAAACCACAGCTACAATGCTAAATAAAATGGATAAATTTGACATCTTTGTCCCTCATCCTCTCGTAATTAGATCTTTGCTTCCACTGGAATGTGGGCGCAAGCCATTGGTTTGTTTGGCTCTAGCGACCTGCACTCCTGAGTTTGGACTTCCAAGACTGTTCAATCAGAAATTACTCGTGCTACACATTTGGTGAGGGTGCCGTAAAACGACGAGTAAAGTTCAAAACAATAAGTTTCAAAATAAAAGAAAAAAAACATTTGATTGGCTGTGTCTCAAATAAAGTACAGACATTCATGTGACCTCATTTTATCATTCCTGAAAGTTTGTCTTTTTTGAGAGAGAATGTGAGTTATCAAAAATAGAAATCATTTGACTTAATCTGTCAATTGAAAAAAAAATCCTTCAAATGTTTCTTGTCCTTGAAAAATCATTTTTAAGAACCTGCACTATTTCTTCCTTGCAACAAGGTCATGAAAAAAGACAAGGTTGATACCTCAAAGCCCTACACTGGGGCAATAAGGGGCACTGTGCATAAGCCTCGAGCAAACCTAGGGAAGATAAAAAGTTCTCACCCGTCGATGTTTTTAAATGAAAAGAGGGTGACAAACTCTGGGTTTTCAATGGATTGATTAAATGTCAAATGACTCCATTGCCATCACTCCAAAATGGTTAAGTGTTTAAATCAAACAGAACATACACTCTGAGGGAGTTCCCAGAGAGATTTGCAAAGGATAGGATGAGGTTGCATGAATTATCACCTCTTTCAAAAGGACAGTCAATCTGTGTTATCCGAAAAAATCAAATCAAAATTAGAATCACAAAATAGGGAAAAAATGTCATGAGCATTGTACAACTTTCCATTACATCGCATTGTTGCATACGAAGTCCGCATTTACCACATTTCAAGATAAAGGTTACATGCATCTGGATCCCAAAAAATCATGTTAACTACATAGATTTCCTACATCTACTGTCCAATCATTTTGAATTTGGAATGACTGGCCCTCTCAATGAGTCAATCTCTTGCTTTCTCATAATGGTGGACCCTTGAGGACTACACGTCCTTAACTTCAGAAGGCTACATGCCCTCGCCTTTAGAGGGCTATAGGTCCTCACCTTCAGAGGGCTACACGCCCTCACCTTCTGAGGACTACACGTCCTCGCCTTGAGGACTACACGTCCTCGCCTTGAGGACTACACGTCCTCACCTTTAGAGGGCTACACGCCCTCACCTTAAGAAGACTACACGTCCTCGCCTTGAAGACTACACGTCCTCACCTTCAGAGGACTACACGTCCTCACCTTCAGAGGGCTACACGCCCTCACTTTCAGAGGACTACGCGTCCTCGCCTTCAGAAGACTACTGATGTGCCATTATTTTCTCCTATTTCTTAACCCTTTTTCGCACCATTTTAAGTGTTGATTAGTCTTAATTGTCAAATTAATTAGGCAGTTTTATTATTTGGGCCCATTCAGCTAATTTGATGTTTTTAATCTAATTTCAGGAATTAATGAAGCATTGGGCTTGAATCCAGAATTGGGCTTGGACTTGAAGAGGGCAGACTATTTTATTCTACAAAATTAGATCTTATCTTATCTTATCTAGATATTATTTAGATTTGATCTCATCTAGATATTATTTCATCTAGATCTTATCTTATCTTATCTTATATATATTTGATTTTATTTTATTTATGGGCTTGGATTTAAAACAGATTTGTAAGCTTTGGGGCTGGAAAACTATATAATAGCACCAAGGTTCTAGTTTAGCCCCCTCTTGTCCCTCTCTTCTCTTTCTCCTATTTTTGTTTTTTAGTTTTAGGTTTTTCTTTGAGACATTTTTTTCGTTTTGCAATTCCAGTAGCAATAAAATTCCGTTCTTCAATTTATAAGTTCATTATCTATTGATTAATGGAAGGCTAAGTCCCCAGCGTTGCTTTCTCTTGAGGATCAAGCGCAGTTCTCTTTGAGGTTTTATTATTACTGTTAAATTTTGTTCAGTTTTTCCTCTTCACTAATTACTCTAAATTTGTTGCTATTAATTCATGCATGTTTAGTGCTTGATTAATTGTCTCTGTGCTTAATTTACGTTCATGCTTAATGATCGTTTATGAGTAATTGGTGTATGTGTTGCTTAATCACATAATGAATGCCTTATGTTAAATTTCGCTTAGTAATTTAATTTAGGGTTGGATTAAGTGGTTAAACTGATAAAGGATAAATTCTCGCAACCTAGGATAAGAGACTTGCTTGTGAATCAAGGGGAAACAACATATTTTAATTCTGATATTTTTCTAATTCAATTTTACTCGCTATTTAATTTACAAAAACAAACAACCTCCCCCCCCCCCCCAATTTGTTACTATTTCCTACTATCTGTTATGAACATTTGGTTTATCATTGCTCATTGGGAAACGACCTAGGATCACTTCCTAGTTACTACATTTTAATGTTTATTTGATTCGGGTACGGCCTCGATCAAATTTGGCGCCGTTGCCGGGGAGCAGTGTCCAAAGGTTCATAATAGCTAGTGTCGTGTTAGTGTTTAATTCTTGTGTTAGTGTTGTTTTAGTATTGTGTTAGTGCTGTTTAGTACCTTGTTATTTTGTTTAGTGTGTGTGTTCTATTTTAGTTTTGTTGTTCAGCGCTTCCCCTGTTTCAGTTCTGGTGTTTGCTGTGAATAGTGCTTTGCGACGGATTTAGCAACCACTTTTGTTGAACTGGAGTTGTTATTTTTGGCTGATTTTTTTTGTGGTCACTTCTTTTGATCCATATTTTGTGGGAAAAATAGCTGGAGCCCTTAGTTTGGTCAGATGTGAAAGTTCCAAAAAAGTAGCAAATTTGATTTTTGTCACAACTTCAAACGGCCATAACTTTTGCTCCGGGTATCAGAATGACTATTATTATATATGTATTTGGGGTAGAAAAATAATTTCCCATGCGATAATAGTCGCTGTAGGCCGGCTGAGGTCTCCTTCTTCCAAAAATTGCAATTCTGTCAAAAGTTTTTTATTTTCCAAGTATTATTCTCTTATTTTTCTTAACTTATCATTTTTAGCTTATATAGTTAGACTTTGAATTTTCATTTGAAATTTTCTGTGCTGTCTTCTCATCATTTTATAAGGTTGCTCACAAAATTTCAAGTCATTTGGATATCATTTAATGGTAGCTGTAGTTCAAACCTACACTGTTACTTGCATAAGAAGCCAACTAGTTTTGCATGTTGAATGTAATGTATGACTAGAGGCAATCCATCTTACAACCCTTTGATCCTGAGATAGATAGGACATTTCATAGATTAGTTAGACAACATTTAGTACCTTTTGAGCAACCTGAGCATTTTGTTATTGGTGATTTTGAGCATTCTGATTTTGCACATTCTAAGAACATGGCACAACCTCCACCCCGTGAGAGGACTCTAAGGGAAATGGCTGCACCTGATTTCACCTACGAAAGCTTATGCATCCAATACCCTGATGAGAATGTCCCATATGTTCTTAAAACTGGACTGATCCATTTGCTTCCAAAGTTTCATGGCCTTGCAGGTGAAGACCCACACAAGCATCTGAAAGAATTTTATATTGTCTGCTCCACCATGAAACCACTAGATGTCCAGGAGGATCACATATTTCTGAAGGCCTTTCCACATTCTTTAGAGGGATTGGCAAAGGACTGGTTATATTACCTTGCTCCAAGGTCCATCACGAGCTGGGATGACCTCAAGAGAGTATTCTTAGAAAAAAAGTTTCGTACTTCCAGGACCACGGCCATCAGAAAGGATATTTCAGGCATTAGGCAGCTCAGTGGAGAGAGCCTATATGAATACTGGAAGAGATTTAAAAAATTATGTGCTAGTTGCCCTCACCACCAGATTTCTGAGCAGCTTCTCCTCCAATATTTTATGAAGGACTCAATAACATGGAGAGAAGTATGATAGATGTTACCAGTGGTGGAGCCCTTGGAGACATGACCCCTACTGAAGCCAGAAATTTAATTGAGAAAATGGTTTCCAACTCCCAGCAATTTAGTGCCAGAAGTAATGCTATTGTTATTAGAAGAGTGCATGAAGTAGCCACAAATTCATCCTCATCAGGCGAGACTAAGAAGCTTGAAGGTAAACTAGATGCCTTGGTTAACCTAGTAACCCAACTGGCCATGAATAAAAAATCTGCACCTGTCGCCAGACTCTATGATTTATGCTCCTCTGCCAACCACCACACAGACCTTTGCCCTTCTGTGCAATAATCTGAAGCAATTGAACAGCCTGAAGCTTATGCTGGAAACATCTACAACAGACCTCCTCAACCTCAGCAGCAAAATCAGCCACAGCAAAATAATTATGACCTCTCCAACAGGTACAATCTCGGATGGAGGAATCATCCCAACCTTAGATGGTCGAATCCTTCACAACAGCAGCAGCAACAACAACAGCCTTATTTTCAAAATGCTACTGGCCCAAGCAGACCATACGTTCCTCCACCAATCCAGCAGCAACAACAGCAACAGCCCCAGAAATAGCAAATAGTTGAGGCTCCTCCACAACCTTCCCTTGAAGAACTTGTGAGACAAATGACTATGCAGAACATGCAGTTTCAAAAGAGACCAGAGCTTCCATTCAGAGCTTAACTAGTCAGATAGGACAATTGGCTACACAGTTAAATCAACAACAGTCCCAGAATTCTGACAGATTACCTTCTCAATCTGTCCAGAATCCAAAAAATATGAGTGCCATTACATTGAGATCGGGAAAGCAGTGTCAAGAACCTCAACCACCAAAGGAACCTGCCCAACCTCACTCTACTCCAGAAAAAGATGATGCCAAAAATGAAAATGTAAAGAGTAAGTTACCTAACAGTTTCTATGTAGGTGACTCTAAAGAGAAGCAGCATATCCCTCTTCCATTCCCTCCAAGAGCAATTTCCAACAAAAAAATGGAAGAGACAGAGAAGGAGATCTTGGAAACATTTAGGAAGGTAGAAGTAAACATATCTCTGCTGGATGCAGTAAAGCGAATTCCAAGATATGCTAAATTCTTGAAGGAGCTGTGCACTAATAAGCGGAAGCTTAAAGGAAGTGAAAGAATTAGTATGGGCAGAAATGTCTCCGCATTGATTGGTAAATCTGTTCCCCAAATCCCTGAAAAATGTAAAGATCCAGGTACATTCAGCATACCTTGTATTATAGGGAACAGTAAGTTTGACAATGCCATGCTAGATTTAGGAGCTTCTGTTAGTGTGATGCCTCTGTCTATTTTTAATTCTCTATCTCTTGGTCCCTTGCAGTCAACTGATGTGGTAATTCATTTAGCTAATAGAAGTGTTGCCTATCCAGCTGGTTTCATAGAGGATGTCTTACTTAGAGTTGGTGAACTGATTTTCCCTGTTGATTTTTATATTTTGAATATGGAGGAGGGATTTTCTAAAGTATTAGTTCTCATCATTTTAGGGAGACCTTTTATGAAAACTGCTAGAACTAAGATAGATGTATATGTAGGCACACTATCTATGGAGTTTGGTGATATAACTGTTCATTTTAATATTCTTGATGCTATGAAACACCCATCTGAAGATCTTTATGTATTTCGTGTTGAAATAATTGACCATATTTTTGATGAATACATGACTGATCTTCATTCTAATCTGCATGCCTATCACTCTTCATGCATTGAATCTGAATTTGTACTTGATCATATGTATGAATTTGATGCTGAGAGTGAATCTGATTTTGATATTGATTACACGTTTGATGTTTTACCTCTTGAGATTGATTTTATAAAGTCAGATAGAACTAACCATGTTTTAGGAAGTACACATACTTCTGACTTTCTTTATGAGGTACAGGCTAAGAAACCATCTCTTTCTACCACTATCCAGCTGCCCACACCAGAATTGAAGCCTCTGCCATCAAATTTAAAATATGCTTACTTGGATGATAGTAAAAGTTTCCCCTGCCATTCATTAACCAAATGCTTGAACGCCTGGCAGGTAAATCTCACTATTGTTTCCTTGATGGTTTTTCTGTTTATATGCAAATCACTATTGCTCCTGAGGATCAGGAAAAAGCCACATTCACCTGCCCCTTCGGCACTTTTGCCTATAGGAGGATGCCTTTCGGCCTATGCAATGCCCCCTGGTACCTTCCAGCGGTGCATGATTAGTATTTTTAGTGATTTTTTAGAAAATTGCATAGAGGTGTTTATGGATGATTTCACTGTATATGGATCCTCTTTTGATGTTTGTTTGGATAGTCAGGAAAACGTTTTGAATAGATGTACTGAAACTAACCTTGTTCTAAATTTTGAAAAATGTCATTTTATGGTTGAACAAGGTATAGTTTTAGGCCACATTATTTTCAATAAGAGCATTGAAGTAGATCCTGCAAAAATTTCTGTTATTTCACAATTGCCTTACCCCTCTTGCGTGCGAGAGGTGCAATCTTTTCTTGGTCATGCAGGATTCTATAGGCGCTTTATAAGAGATTTTAGCAAGGTAGCCCTTCCACTATCAAACTTGTTGCAAAAGGAGGCACCTGATTGGACAGCCCCATTTGAGCTAATGTGCGATGCATCCAATTACACATTGGGGGTTGTCCTTGCTCAAAAGATCTCTTTACTTCAGCTTACTTCTTTTCCACCATGACTTAGGGAGTTTTTCTTTTCCTATCTCCTCCTTTACTTTTACTACATTTGTCCGATTCTATTTGATGGTTTAATTGCTTTTAATCTTTTACTTGTGCTACATTGAGGACAATGTGTTGTTTAAGTATGGGGGGGAGTGTTCTTTGGTTTTGGTTTTGCTAGTTTTGTTAATTTTGTTAGTTTTGTTGGGTTTCTAGTTTAATATTTTAGGTCAATTTTGTTTGCATGTATAACTTTGCATATTTTTCTTTGAATTATAGGATATGCTCAAGAAATGGGTAATTGTTCTAAAAATAAAAGTCTTTTGACATTTTGTGATTTGAAATCCTTGTTTTTCCTCTACATGTCATGATAGTTTTGAAAGATCAATTTGAAAGTGATAAGTTTACCTTTGTGAGAATTTGAGCCATCCATCATCATAATCTTTTGGTGTGTTTGGCCCCATTGATTGCTTGCACAATAGTTTTGGCTTGATTCTTGTTGATGCTTCCTAATTCACATGCATATTTGGAAATGATTTAGGCAATTTTGTTCTTATAAGCTTCTAGCCAAATGGACTTATCTTGAATTAATTCCTTTGATAGCCCCTTTGAGCCTATGTTCCCCTTTCTTTGTTTTGAAGCTCATTACAAGCCTTAAGTGGAAAAACCATGATATCACCTTACCCTTAAGGAATTTTGGAGCTTTGGAATTGTTTTGGGAATAAGCTGGGAATAAGTGTGGGGGGTATGTTTCATTGAAAGATATAATTTTTGGCCATGCTTAATGTTTTATTTTGGCCATGCTTGATGTATCTGTATATTGCCTAGTTCTTGCTTTAATCTTCAAATTCGTACTGTTCAAAAAAAAAAAAGAAGAAAAGAAGTGAAGTTGAATAAATGAGGTCTTGTTATGAGGACTTGATTTGGGAGCCTTGGTTGATTTTGTTGATATTAGAGGGTTTGGGTTTACTACTTGTGCTTAATTTCCACTTATTTCCCATTGCTCCTCTATTCCTTTGGGATTTAGCTACTTATTCCATATTTTTCCCTACCTTGTCCTTGGCCCCATTACAACCTTAAAAGACCTTTTGATCCTCATGTGCTTATGCTTATGGGTTGATTGTCAATTTTTGAATCTTGCCAAGTTTATGTGGTGTTGGTTTTCATGGGTGCTTTGAGGGTAAATAGTAGCCTAGACACTTGAGAGATAGAGTGTATATCTTGTGAGGCTTTATCACTTTTCATTCTTGAGCTGATTAACTATTTTGCCATGATTGGGTTACTTGGATGATTTTCACGAATGTCTTGACTCTTTGGATCTCTTCATGTTAGATGTTACCCATTCCTTTCATTCCTTGATGTTCATTGAGAAATATGTAAATTTTTTTGTTTGTCTCTCTTTGATACCCTTGGATTTTATTCATTGTTTCATTTTGCCCAGGAGTGCAAAAGGCTAAGTATGGGGGGTTTTGATGTGCCATTATTTTCTCCTATTTCTTAACCCTTTTTGCTCCATTTTAATTACTGATTAGTCTTAATTGTCAAATTAATTACGCAGTTTTATCATTTGGGCCTATTGGACTAATTTTGTGTTTTTAATTTAATTTTAGGAGAATTATAAGCAATTGTGCTTGAATCCAGAATTGGGCTTGGACTTGAAGAGAGCAGACAATTTTATCAAATCTTATCTTATGTAGATCAAATCTTATCTTATCTAGATTTTATCTAATCTAGACATTATTTCATCTAGATCTTATCTTATCTTATCTTATTTAGATTTTATTTCATCTAGATTTTATTTTATCAAATCTTATCTTATCTTGTCTAGATTTTATTTTATTTATGGGCTTGGACTTAAAACAGATTTGTAAGCTTTGGGGCTGAAAATATATAATAGCACCAAGGCTCTAGTTTGAGCCCTCCTCTTTCGTTTTTAGTTTTAGGCTTTTCTTCTTCTTTTAGACACTTTTTTGTTTTGCAATTCCAGTTGTTACTTTTCATTTTAGCAATAAAAGTTCGTTCTCTATTGATTAATGGAAGGCTAAGTCTCCAGTGTTGTTTTCTCTTGAGGATCAAGCACAACTCTCTTTGAGGTTCTATTATTACTATTAAATTCTGCTCCGTTTTTCCTCTTCACCAATTACTCTGTATTTGTTGCTATTAATTCATGCATGCTTAGTGCTTGATTAATTGTCTGTGCGCTTAGTTTACGTTCATGCTTAATGATTGTTTATGAGTAATTGGTGTATGTGTTGCTTAATCACATAATGAATGCCTTATGTTAAATTTCGCTTAGTAATTTAATTTAGGGTTGGATTAAGTGGTTGAATTGATAAAGGATAAACTCTCGTAACCTAGGATAAGAGACTTGCTTGTGAATCAAGGGGAAGCAACGTGTTTTAATTCTGCTATTTTTGAATTCGCATCTATTCGCTGTTTAATTTACAAAAGCAAACAACCCCCCCCCCCCAATTCGTTACTATTTTCCTACTATCTGTTATGAACATTTGGTTTATCATTGCTCATTGGGAAATGACCTATGATCACTTCCTTGTTACTGCATTTTAATGTTTATTTGATTCAGGTACAGCCTCGATCAAACTCCAACTAGTGGTTCTGTGTTAACTTCTAAGGTGTGTTTGGATTGTCCTGTGGAAATTTCTGGTAGAACCTTCTTGATTGATCTGATTTGTTTGCCTTTGAGCCAGATTGATGTTACTCTTGGTATGGACTGGTTATCTTCAAACCATGCCTTGTTAAACTATTTTGATAAAATTGTGGTGTTTGATGGTCCTGGAGTCAGTAAGGATATGATGTTTATCTCTGCCAACCAAGTTGTGACAACTTTAAAAGAAGATGCTCAAGTGTACATGATCTTGTCTAACCTAGAAATAGAGACAAAGGTTTCCATGTGTGACCTCCCTGTTGTCAGAGAGTTCCCTGAAGTCTTCCCTGAGGATATATCCGGTGTACCACCCGAGAGAGAGATAGAGTTTTCCATAGACCTAGTACCTGGTGCTAAGATTTTAGAAGGGGAGGTGAGCATTTGCTTGCTACACCTCATTCCCACATCATATAGTCACACTTTGTGCATGTCCTTCATGCATTACATGCCTCATGACACCTAAGCACACTTAGTGGAGAATCCTGGACTTGATCTTGAATTAGTGGGTTGAACCATAGCTAAAATTCACTAATCATAATTGGTAAAATTTTGGCTCCAAAATTTAGATCACTTTAATTGCTTCCTCTATCTTTTGGTTCGGTCAACTCACTTTAATTCCTTGTTCTTCATCTTATTCTCCATGTATATCCTCCATTGTTTTGTGGTTTGGTTCTGTTTAGAGTAGATTAAAAAAAAAATAAACCGATTAAATCTTAGATCTACACTTGTTCTTGCATTTCTATGGTTCAAATTTTATAGATCTACTCTTGAATCATGTTTTTGTGTTGATTTTAGGTTCTATCATTTTTCAGTCATAATCTTCTTGTGCTGAACCTTTGAATCTAAATTTTCTTCCAAAATATTGATTGAAAAAAAAACAAAAAAATATAAGTGTAAATCACTTAATCCATGTTTTCTTAGAGTCATGTTTAGTAATAATAATTGTCACATTATGTTCTAAGTTTGTGTTGAATTTTGATTTCGTTGATTGGATTCTAGATACATTTGTTCATGTATTCTTGTCATTCTTAGCCTATCTTTTGAATTTTGAGTCTAATTCATGCATGTTATTTAGTTCATAACATGTTCTAAATCAATTCCTTGAAGTAGTCTTGTTGTTGAACTTTGTTTTATTTTCTAAGTTTCCTATATGATGCCTATGAAGAAATTGAGTTGTGGTGCTGAGTTGTGGCTAGATTTGTGAATCAAAATAAGTCTTAAGCTCTCTTGAATTGTGTTATTCAAGACATTTGAGCATAAGCAAACACAAATTGCAATTGTCCAAGCCTTAAGCAACATAAACACTACTCTTGATTTCTAAGTTGAAATTGCTGGTGCTGGCAATTTGAACATACGAAATTGTAAAAATTATTGAGAATTGGTACTGTCAATGTTGAGCTGAAAGTCTTAATTAATTTTCAAGATATCTGAACCAAAATTAGAAAAAAAGAACCAAGTGATTTGGATAAAAGGAAAAAATAAGAAAAATCACACAAGTTGGCAAGAAAATTAGTGTCCAGGAAAAAAAAGTGAAAGGGAAGTGTGCTTGTTGGTTTGGCTACAAATTTGTTCTATAATTGGTACCTATTTTATACAAATATTAGTTCTGAAATTTCAATTTAAAATTATTGTGAAAACAAGTGCCAAAACTAGAGGTTTATTGAGTCTTTTTTTTAGTTTTTTTTACTCTACTCTAGAGCCCTTCTACGTTTCTCTTTGAGTCCTAGCTTGCTTTTATGTGCTTTTCATTGCTTTAATTGTTGAATAATCCTTGAAAATTTGTCTTGTTAAAACTCTATTAGTTTAGCTTTCATTTCATTTTTTGGTCTTTGGTTATTGATTGTCTCTTTGTTTCCTTGTTTGTGAGTTGCCATATAGGGAATTGGAAAGGAGGATTGGTGCCATCCCTTGAAGAATTTGAGTCAAGAAGCAAGGGGCCAAGCACCTTAAGAGCTATATGACTAAGAAGCACTCCAAATTGAGTGAATCACCAAAGAGAGCACAACCACCAAAATTGAGGGCTATTTTCTAATTTTGTAATTGGTAATTTACTTACCTTCATTGCTTTCAAATTTTGTAACAAAAAAGCCTTTCATTGGAAGTGTGTTGGGAGCCGCCAATAGGTTACCAAACTTCCATTTGTTTGTGTCATACCCTAATTTCGTTCGGGGACCATTGTTTGGTGGCATGCAACCTTCGCTTGACCGCCTCGAGGTACTTAACACCCATCGTTAGGTAATCCGTAAAGTTCCGCGACATTTCGGAAGTCAAAAAGAAGCATTGTTGCGTAATCCGTAAAGTTATGCAACATTTTGGAAGTCAAAAAGAGCATTGTTGCGTAATTCATAAAGTTTCGCAATATTCTGGAAAGAAAATGGATGTCGTTACGGAATCCATAAAGTTTCGTGAGATTTCAGAAAGAAAACAGCCAAAAACACAAAATGGGGGGGTGAGCTTATCAAGATAAGGGTGTAAATAGCAATTCTAAAAATCTAGGCCAACATTTTGGAAGTTGGGTTGCTTAAGAAGGAAGCAACTGGGCGGCAAGCTCCTCCACGTTTTTGAAAAATGGTTTCCGGGGCTTCCGTAATACTTCCGTAAAATTTCTGAAAACCTTGGGTAAACATATTTCACTTAACATTGGTGAAAGGGAAGAGAAAAAAAGATGAAAATCAAATCCAAAACACTTTCGTAACTTTTCCATAAAATACGAAAAGCGGGGTGAACTTAGTAATTCGGTGCGCTTAGAAAGCTTCCTCAAGAAGCCTCTGGGCGGCAAGCACCTCCCTTTTTCCCTATAAATAGGGGTGGGGGCTGTTTCAAAAATA
Organism: Glycine max; assembly: GCF_000004515.6. Classification (NCBI taxonomy): domain Eukaryota; kingdom Viridiplantae; phylum Streptophyta; class Magnoliopsida; order Fabales; family Fabaceae; genus Glycine; species Glycine max. Next base: position 33,020,135 of record NC_038248.2, on the reverse strand, counting down.
TTCATGACCCGTAAGCTATGAATTTAAACTATTTTGGGCAAAAAAACACGTTTTCCTGAAGAAAAATCGATTCGAAGTGCTTCCGTAATGCTTCCGTAAGTGATTATGTGGAAATTCTTCATCGTTCTTCACCGTTCTGTAGAAGCAAAGCTTCATGGTGAATCAAAGGTTTTTTGATGATAACAATGATGATAACAAAAGATGATGACAAAGGTGATGACAAAAAGCTCAAAGATCAATCAAAGAACAACTCAAGTGAATCAAAAACAATTCAAGAGTTCAAGATAAGAATCAAGAAGAATTCAAGACTCAAGAAGAAAGTTTAGAGTCAAGAATCAAGATTCAAGATCTCAAGAATCAAGATCAAGATTCAAGACTCAAGATTCAAGAATCAAGAGAAGGATTAATCAAGATAAGTATGAAAAGTTTTTCTCAAAAATTGAGTAGCACAGGATTTTTCTCAAAACATGTTTACCAAAGAGTTTTTACTCTCTGGTAATCGATTACCAGTAGCAAAATTGTTTTGAAAAAGTTTTCAAATTGAATTTACAATGTTCCAATTAATTTCAAAAAACTGTAATCAAGTTACAATGTTTTAGTAATCGATTACCAGTGCCTTTGAACGTTGAAATTCAAATTCAAATGTGAAGAGTCACATCCTTTCACATAAAAGCTTTGTGTAATCGATTACACTGATTTGGTAATCGATTACCAGTGATTATTTCTGCATAAAATCAAAAGATGTAACTCTTCAAATAGTTTTTGACTTTTTCAAATTGGTTTTTAAGTTTTTCTAAAAGTCATAACACTTCTAATGGTTGTCTTGACTAGACATGAAGAGTCTATAAAAGCAAGGCTTTGTTTTGCATTTTGTCATACCCTAATTTCGTCCGGGGACCTTTGCTCGATGACGTGCGACCATTCTTTGGTCCTCGTGAGGTGCTTGGCACCCATCATTAGGCAATTTGTGAAATTCCAGGACATGCCGAAAAACCAAAAAAATATTGATGCACAATCCGTAAGTTTCCGTGACACACCGGAAATCAAATGGAAGCATCGTTGCATAATTAAGTGAGGTTCCGTAACATTCCGTAAGTCAAAAAGGGGATGATTATGTAATCCGCAAGGTTCCGTAACGTTACGGAAAGAAAACAAGTATCGTTACGAAATTCGTAAGTTTCCGTAACTTTACGAAAAAAGAATCACCAAAAAACAGCAGAGGGGGTGTACTTAGTAAAAATGGGGGTGCAAATAGCACCCAGGCCCACTTGGGCCCTCCGGAATATTCCTCCAGAAGGCGGTTGCTTCTGGAGGAAGCAACCCTGCTCGCCTGGGCGAGCTGAGCTCGCTTGGGCGAGCTGGGCGGCAACCACCTCCCCTATTTTGCTATAAATAGGGGAGGAAGGCAAGAAGGAAGGGGTTCAGCCCCTTAGGCACTTCTCTCTCTTTCGAATTTGCTTGGAAAAATTGTTTCCGTGAAGAAAATCTAAGCCGAGGCGCTTCCGAAATGTTTCCGTAACGTTTTCCGTGAGGAATCTCGCAAAGGTTTCAACCGTTCTTCGACGTTCTTCATTCGTTCTTCATCGTTCTTCGATCTTCAACGGGTAAGTACCTCGAACCAAGCTTTTCGATTCATTCTATGTACCCGTAGTGGTCCGCATTGTGTTTCGTGCATTTTTATTCTCGTTTTGTTTACTTTTTATACCCCCTGTTGACGTGCTTAAGCCATTTTACTTAAGTCATTTCCCGCTTAACTTAAAAATAAAATAAATTTCCACCGAACGTTTGAATTGTATTATCCATTAACTTCGGTTAAAATAAATTCCGACCGTTCGGTCGTGCCGTAACCACGTTGGAAATCAAAAAGAGGTAAAAAATAATATAATAATAAAAAGACATCTTTTTAGTAAAATAAAGCGGAAAATCAATCGGACATTTTCTCTTTGGGATTTCTCATTCTTAATCGAATTGATTAATAACTAAAGTGAAACTAAAGGCTAAAATCAATTCGCCTAGTCAAGCTCGTCCAAAAAAAAAATAGGCTTTTGAAGTTTGTCATTTCATTTTCTCACTAAGTAAAATGGATCATTTTTAAGGTCCAACGCCTTAAAATGATCACCTCTTAAAGTAAAAAAGAATCACTTGATAAAAAAGAACTACGTAGGTCTGATTTTCTCATTCCAATTGAGGAATACGTAGGAGCAAAGGGAAACACCCTTGTCGACCACAAAAAGAGAAAAAAAATATAAAAAGGGTATAAAGGATATAAGGACATAAAAGGGAACGTAAAAATCAAAGTCATGTTTGCACATTCGATTAGAGGCTGTCGTCCCTTGTGACGGACGTGTGGGGTGCTAATACCTTCCCCGCGCGTAAATACAACTCCCGAACCTTTCACTTAAAAGTTCGTAGATCGCGTCTTTTCCGGTTTTTCCGACGTTTTCCTCAAATAAACGTTGGTGGCGACTCCGCGCGTATTCCTTTCGTGGAACACGCATCCCGCGAGTCACGCGTCGCCCTCCCGCCGAAGGGTAGGTTGCGACAGTTGGCGACTCCACTGGGGACTGTTTTTGTGAGTTAGGCCATTTAATCTTGTGCAATGTTTTATCATGACTTTCTCCTTTGATGGTTTCCCTTTATTTGTCTTATGTTCTTGTGTATATAAACTATTTGTTGCTTTTAGTGTGTTTTAGAATGTATGCATGAGGTAAATATTTATTCATTTGATGCACACAAACACTAACACTATTTGCACACACTGTGAGTGAAAAAGGGCCCTATACCCGGGTTCATGGGAACATAAGGAGTGGAGGTGAATCTGTGATCATGCTAGGTCTCCGACTTGCTTGATTACAGTGAACCCTCATCTAGAGCTTTTCTCTTTGAAAACCTATTGTTGCTAGTAGTCCCTACTGCTACAATATGTTCTTCAAAGGGGATGATACCTCTAGAAACCATCAAGAGAGATATAACTACCTTGGGGATTATTGCTAAAAGCCTAGTTAGTTCTCTCCCTTATAGGTCCCTTAAATAGGGGCACGAAGCAAACACGCTGCGTGCCATTTTTCACACTGCCATGCATGAGTATCATATCCCTTTTGCTTATGTTCGGTGAATATTGTCATACTGTGTACATTCCCGCATTGTGTCTTTTGCATAGGCATCGCATATGGGTTCTGTCTTGATCCCTTGTGTAAACAAACCAACGGAGGGTCCGTGTCGCCTTCTTAAAAACGTACGTTGGGGCACTTTGCTACCCCTAGACGTTGTGTCTAAGAAGGGACGAATTCCCCGGACCCCCGCATTCCTAGATTGCATCTGTGTCATATGCATTTCTTCATGCATTCATCCATTCCACCCATGATAGATGTCAGAGTTTTGATTCGCACTAGATATTATTTCACTTTAGTAAAACATGGGATCAAGTCAAAAGCCTTCGCTTAAAAAGAGGTTCTATCAAGTCAAAATCAAGAGCTTAGAGGTCACTAGTTTAGGAGAGTTGGGGCAATTAATGGGTCAACTTCAACGGTAAGCCTTCCGCAAAGCCTATGGTAAGATTTGGGACCTAGCTAGGGTAGAAGTCTCCATGGAACCAATTGCCTCCCTCGCCCAGTATTATGATCAGCCATTGAGGTGCTTCATCTTTGGGGACTTCCAGCTATCACCAATGGTGGAAGAATTTGAAGAGATCCTAGGATGTCCTCTAGGGGGAAGGAAACCATACCTCTTCTCAGGGTTCTACCCTCATTGGCCAGAATTTCTAAAAAAGGTCCAAATCTCGGCGCAGGAATTAGACCGCCAAAGGCAAGTCGAAAATGGGGTGGTCGGAATACCGAGAAAATATTTGGAGGTAAAAGCAAGAATCTTGGCAGATAAAGGCGAGTGGACCCCATTCATAGATATTCTCACACTGTTGATTTTCGAGGGAGTCCTCTTTCCAAATGTGGATGGGTTGGTGGACCTGGCAGCGATCGACGTTTTTCTCGCCTATCATAACCACAAGGAAAGTCCGGTTGCCGCTATGCTAGCCGACCTATATGACACCTTCGATCGAAGATGTGAAGAAAGCAATGCAAGGATTGTTTGCTGTACTCCAGCTCTTTATGTGGGGCTGGTTTCACACCTTTTTCTCCAAGAAGGTAGGCCCGTCTATCCGCTACAAGGTTACCGCTCGTGCGTCGAAAAAGGAAAGGCGAATTGGGACCAACTCTTGGCTAGCATGGGGGGCGTCTGTTAATTGGTTCCCTCGCTAGAAGGAAGGAAGAATCAAGATTCTATCTTCATGCGAAGGATGTCCAAATGTTCCCTTGATGGGAACAAGGGGTTGTATTAATTATAATCTCGTTCTCGCCATAAGATAGCTTGGCTACCCCATGAGAGGAGCGCCATTAGACGAAAGCATCACGCCTTTCATCGCACGGGGTTTTAGTGACCACAACGCGAGGGTACTCCAAGGAGTTCGCAAGGCATGGGATGCGGCGTGAAGAAAGGACAGAGAGCTTAGGGGAAGCAGTAATGGGACCATCGGCGGCTATCATAAGTGGCTGAGAGTCCGAACACAAGGATTGGATTGGCTCCCAAATCTAAAGACTGTGAGGGACGATGAGGTTAAAGCTTCGGAAGAAAGTGATGAGGTACAAGCCCTAAAGGCAGAGCTTGAAAGAGCCCGAGTAGTCGAAGAGAAGTTCAAGTCCATAGCCATCAAAGTCTGAAAAGAGTATGATGAACTAAGGGACGTCAATATGGCCACCGCTGATGCCTTGGAACGAGAAACCAAGAAGGCCCAAAAGGAAGAACACGTGCCAGCAAAGTTTTGAGGGGCTTTATAGGGCAGCAATAGTAAGCTCAAACTCCGAAGAGGTGAAAGGAATCATCACGGGTCAAAGGCATGATCTTGAAGGACGAGCTAAAGGCTTACCTTAGGTCGAAAAGAAATTTGTCCCAACAGTTAAGCGAGACTGAAGGGAATATGTGGGCCATCATCGATGAGTGCAAAGAGAAGCTAAATCTAGCGGCGACTCACGAGCAAAGGCTAGAGGATGAGTACGCCAAGATATCAGCAGAAAGCGAAGCAAGGGAGAGGGTAATTGATTCATGGCACCAAGAGGCAACAATGTGGACGGACCGATTTGCTCTTACTTTGAACAGGAGTCAAGAACTTCCCCGATTGCTAGCCAAGGCCAAAGCAATGGCGGACACCTACTTCGCCCCCAAGAAGATCCACAGACTTCTCAGCTATTGTCAGCATATGATAGACTTAATGGACCATATGATTAGAAACCGCTAGGAAGTTTGTATTGTCGCTCAGATCTTGACTAGTTATAACTTTTTGAAAAAAATGAGTTTATCCCACGTTTTTACTCCAAAAATCAGTGCGAATCAAGTCACTCCCGCATTTTATCCCTAGCATGCATTTTATGTTGGTCTCGTCCTTTGTCACGGGAAGCCGGAAGGTCCATATCACCTTCTTAATTGTACACATGGGGCACTGCGCCCCCAAATGCGCAAGTAAGAAGAGATAATTTTCCGGGCTCTCGTGTCCGTAAAATGCATTCATATCATGCATCGCATAAGCATATCTTCATAACATCATAATGAACATATCGTTCCTGCATTTGTCCGTTATCATATTCCAGCCTCACATTTTGCATGAGTCATGGCATCATCATGCATATGCGTTCAACAAACTTTTTGATCTGCAAAATTGCATACCATTTGTTTTCATGTTTGCTCATCCTTGTGTTTTCCTCTACAAAAACAAAAAAGGGGAAGCGTGAAACTTCACACTACATTCTTAGTTTCATGTGTTAGGCACCACGAGCCAACCATGTTGGGATCATAAACCCGTTTCACTTTAAAAAATAATTGAACATGGTACCTAATGCATGGTTAACTAGGAAATGGTGTTTCTTCGGGCATCTCAATTTCATAATTACATTTTCCATGCATAAGCTTAAAGTATGCCCGAGTCATTCATCCCTATGAGATGTTGTTGAAGTATTGGCGATCAGAATTGCTATTCCTTGGATTATAGGGTTGAACCAAGCTCATGCTTTTACAAAAAGGTTCATCAAGTCAAGTTGAAATATGGAAGTAACCGTCTTGCAAAATTGGGGCAAAAGATGAATCGAGTCACATCACTGCTTCGTCTACTGCCAAACATATTTAGGATTATTGATGTCCTTGTTACTTCCAGTTTCACCTTGACAAAGATGTCATGGACCATGTTGAAAATCTAAATTGATTCAACCCCATATCTTGCGTAAAAATTCGCAATACTTCAACTGTACATCATTCGCATGCATCCATGCTTTTCATTGGTTGCATTGCTCGTTGCATTCTTTCCTTGAAAAATAAAATAAAATGAACTTAATCATTGTTATAAAAAAGAAAGGGACACGCTTTACGACGCCCTTACCAAACTCGTGCTAGAGCTAGAGTAATGGGTGAAGTAGAGGAGATACAAGAGAAGATGAAGGCCGACATGGAGGCCATTAAGGAGAAAATGGCCACAATGATGGAGGCCATGATGAGCGTGAAGAAGATAATGGAAGCCAATGCGGTTGCAATTGCCGCTACCAGCGTTGTTGCTAAGGTGAACCCGACGTCCCCATCCGGCCTCAAGCAAATGAATCATCCAACCTCAAATATGGTAGGCAAAGATTTAGGAAGTACGGGCGGCCCCCATGATGTGCAAATTCAAAACGAGCACGCCTTCCCGTCATATGGCTTGCCTCTCAACTATACGCCACCCAATGTGGCGTACACTCCCAATAAGAATGTCAATAACTCCACTCCTATACCCATTGAAAGCCAGCAACCCCAAACTGATCATGCACATGTCTCTTAAACTGTGGAAGAGACCCATGAAATTCCCCATCACAATCTAGCCGACTTCGAGCCTTGGCTCGGATATACCACTGAAGGGCAAGCAGTTGGTGGTATACCCCTACAAAACCCTTTGGAGGGCCCTCAGTATCACCCACAACTGCACCTCTTGCATTCCACAGCGGTTAAAAACCCTTATGACTATGGCAGGAATGGGAAAGTTGGATCATCTAGAGGAAAGGCTCAGGGCCATTGAAGGAGGTGAAGATTATGCCTTTGCTAACCTAGAAGAGTTGTTCCTAATACCCAAACATGGTCATTCCCAAGTTCAAGGTGCCGGACTTTGGCAAGTACAAGGGGACTACTCGCTCCAAGAACCATCTAAAGATGTACTGTCGGAAGATGGGGGCATACGCAAAAGATGAGAAACTGCTGATACATTTTTCCTGAGAAAGTCTTACTAGGACAACTGTCGCCTGGTATACTAACTTAGGAACCTTCTTGAGTCCATTCTTGGAAGGACCTAATGGTTGCCTTCATTAAGCAGTGTCAGTACAATTCTGATATGGCTCCGGATAGGATGCAACTACAAAAAGTGTGCAAAAAGGGGGCACGAATCTTTCAAAGAATACGCCCAAAGATGGAGAGACTTGGCAACTCAAGTAGCACCCCCAAAAAAAGAGAAAGAGATTATCACAATGATAGTAGACACGTGACCGGTGTTCTACTATGAAAAAAATGGTGGGTTACACACCTTCAAGTTTTACAGATTTGGTCTTCGCCAGCAAAAAGATCGAAGTGGATCCGAAAAGAGGCAAATTTGATCGTCCTACTAGGACGACTGAGAAAACTGGGGCAAATGAAGAGGGTGAGAAAGAGGGAGAAACCCATGCTGTGACTGCCATTCCTATACAACCAAGTTTCCCACCAACCCAACAATGTCATTACTCAGCCAATAACCAACCTTCTCCTTACCCACCACCCAGTTATCCACAAAGGCCATCCCTAAATCAACCACAAAGCCTGTCTACCGCACTTCCAATGACGAAGACCACCTTTAGCACAAACCAAAAAACACCAACCAAAAAATGAATTTTGCAGCGAGAAAGCCTGTAGAATTCACCCCAATTCCAGTGTCCTATGCTGACTTGCTCCCATATCTACTTGATAACTCAATGGTAGCCATAACCCTAGCCAAGGTTCATCAACCTCCATTTCTCCGAGAATACGACTCGAAACACAACGTGTGCTTGTCACGGAGAAGCCCCGGGGCGTTCCATTGAGCATTGTAGGGCTCTGAAGTGTAAGGTGCAAGGTCTAATTGATGCGGGCTGTCTAAAATTTGAGGAGAATCGCGTGTAAATCCTGACATTGACAAGAGATGCCACACATGGGGCAATTTTGAAGCTGTTGTTAGGTGTCCCTAATGACTCATCAGGGTTTCCAAGTTTATGCCATTATTGTAAACCACAGCTACAATGTTAAATGAAATGGATAAAGTTGATATCTTTGTCCCTCATCCTCTCACAAACGCATGTTTGCTTATTCAACTTTCATCGGAATGTGGGTGCAAGCCATTGGTCTGTTTGCTCAAGCGACCTGCGCTCCTGAGTGTTGACTTCCAAGACTCTTCAATCAGAGATTACTCGTCTTGCACGTTGGTGGGGGTGCCGTAAAAAACGAGTAAAGTTCAAAACAAACAAGTTTCAAAATAAAATAAAATAAAAGTGTTCAAAAAGAAGAAAAAAAAACATTTGATTGACTGTGCTTTCAAGGCGTTCATGTGACCTCATTTTATCATCCTAGAAAGTTTGTCTTTTTAGAGAGAAGTGAGTTATCAAGAATAGGATGTTGGACAAATGGCCTCAGTTACCTTGAGAAGAAGAGGGGATTGAATTGAGATACGAAGATTATTCCCCAAATAAACTTTCACTCTCTCTTTTCGGATTTAACAATGCACACAGGGATAACCCTTCCCTTGTGTTCAGGAATCCTCTACAACAAGAGACCCACGGTCTCTTAATCCCTTTTCAGAAATAAGAAGAAGAGAAGAAGAGGTCTCTCGTAAAAGGGATAGATTGTACAATGAAGACCAATCAAAATTCATTATTGAATATGCAAGTGGTTGACCAAGGAATCTTTTTGAGAGGATAAGACATTTCAGTTCAGAAAAACTCTTGATCTTTCGAGAGGATAAAACTGTTTGGGCAATGAAAACTCTCTTTAAAACATTTGAATGGCCGTTCATAAAACATTTGAATAGATATGTCTCTTGGAAATTATTTTCTGAAAATCCCCTCTGGTAATCAATTACAAGACTTATGTAATCGATTACAGGTTTTAAAAATTTGAATTAAAACATTTTCAAACTGCTGGTAATCGATTACCAGAGAGCAAATCTCAATTTGAAAGGATAGAATTCCTTGGTCAAACCTTTTGCTTCTTCAATTTGGAAACTTCTTCCTAAGATTCTAGAGATCAACTTGATCATATATCTTGATTTTCTTGGATTCTTGTCTTGAATAAAACTTAGAAGCACTTGATCCTTTAGCATCATCAAGACATCAAAACATCTTGCTTCTACATAGGAGTCATTTGACTTAATCCATCAACTGAAAGATCCTTCAACTATTTCTCGTCCTTGGAAAATTCTTTTTGCAAGAATCAACTGCTTCTTTCATTCTTCCTCACTACGAGGTCGTGAAAACAAGACAACACTTGGTACCTCTAAGCCCTACACTGGGGCAACGAAAGGCACCATGCAAAAACCTCAAGCGAACCTAGGGGCAGATTAGAAGTTCTCACCCAATAGGTTCCCTCCTACAAGGTCATGACGAAAGACAACGATTGGTACCTCAAAGCCTTACACTGGGGCAATGAGGGGCACCGTTCATGAGCCTCAAGTGAACATAGGGGCCGATCAAAAGTTCTCACCCATCGAGGTTTTTAACAAAAAAAAAAAGGGGGACAAGCCCTGGAATTTCAATAGATTGATTAATTATCAAACGACTCCATTCCCGTCACTCCAAAACGGTCAAGTGACTAAATCAAAAAGAACATACACTCTGAGGGAGTTCCCGGAGAGATTTGCAAAAAGATAGGATGAGGTTGCATGAATTATCACCTTTTTCAAAAGGGCAGTCAATCTGTGTTTTCCAAAAAAATAAATAAATAAATAAATAAATCAAATCAAAATCAAAATCACAAAATAGGGAAAGAATGCCATGAACATTGTACAACTTTCCATTACATTGCATTGTTTCATATAAAGTCCGCATTTACCAAATTTCACAACAAAGGTTGCATGCATTTGCATCCCTCAAAATCATGTTAACTACATAGATTCCTACATCTAATGTCCAAATCTTGTGGATTTGGGATGACCGGCCCTCTCGATGAGTCGATCTCTTGCTTTCTCATAAGGGTGGACCCTTGGGTACTTGTACCTATCACTTTTAGAGGACTACACGTCCTCGCCAACAGAGGGCTGCATGCCCTCACCTTCAGAGGACTACATGTCCTCGCCTTGAGAGGGCTACATGCCCTCACCTTGGGTACTAGTTACCCTCACCGTTGAGAGGACTACACGTCTCGCCTTGAGAGGACTACATGTCCTCACCATCAGAGGGCTGCACGCCCTCACCTCCAGAGGACTACATGTCCTCGCCTTGAGAGGGCTACACGCCCTCACCTTGGGTACTAGTTACCCTCACCGTTGAGAGGACTACACGTCCTCGCCTTTAGAGGACTACACGTCCTCGCCAACAGAGGGCTGCACGCCCTCACCTTCAGAGGACTACATGTCCTCGCCTTGAGAGGGCTACATGCCCTCACCTTGGGTACTAGTTACCCTCACCGTTGAGAGGACTACACGTCCTCGCCTTGAGAGGACTACATGTCCTCACCATAAGAGGGCTGCACGCCCTCACCTCCAGAGGACTACATGTCCTCGCCTTGAGAGGGCTACACGCCCTCACCTTGGGTACTAGTTACCCTCACCGTTGAGAGGACTACACGTCCTCGCCTTGAGAGGACTACACGTCCTCACCATCAGAGGGCTGCATGCCCTCACCTCCAGAGGACTACATGTCCTCGCCTTGAGAGGGCTACACGCCCTCACCTTGGGTACTAGTTACCCTCACCGTTGAGAGGACTACACGTCCTCACCTTGAGAGGACTACACGTCCTCACCATCAGAGGGCTGCATGCCCTCACCTCCAGAGGACTACATGTCCTCGCCTTGAGAGGGCTACACGCCCTCACCTTGGGTACTAGTTACCCTCACCGTTGAGAGGACTACACGTCCTCGCCTTGAGAGGACTACACGTCCTCGCCTTGAGAGGACTACACGTCCTCACCATCAGAGGGCTGCATGCCCTCACCTCCAGAGGACTACATGTCCTCGCCTTGAGAGGGCTACACGCCCTCACCTTGGGTACTAGTTACCCTCACCGTCAGAGGACTACACGTCCTCGCCTTGAGAGGATTACACGTCCTCACCACCAGAGGGCTGCACGCCCTCACCTCCAGAGGACTATAAGTCCTCGCCTTGAGAGGGCTACACACCCTCACCTTGGGTACTAGTTACCTTCACCTTCAGAGGACTACACGTCCTCGCCTTCAAAGGGTCATGTACCTTCAACTTCAGAGGACTACACGTCCTCGTCGTCAAAGGGTCATGTGCCTTCACCTTTGTAGGGCTACATGCCCTCACCTTCAGAGGACTACACGTCCTCACCTTTGGAGGACTACACGTCCTCGCCATCAGAGGACTACATGTTCCCCATTTTCAAAGGGGGGCATGCCCTCACCTTCAGAGGATTGCACGTCCTTGCCATCATAGGACTACACTCCCTCGCCTTCGAAAGGCGACACGTCCTGAACTTCAGAGGGCTACACGCCCTCGCCTTTAGAGGACTACGCGTCCTCACTTTCAGTGGGCTCCATATCCACACCTTAAGATAATTTAAGGTCCTCTGTCCTTAAATGCTTAACCGAGACTTGCACTCCCGGTTAAGGGACCAGTAGTTTCCTTTTAACGGTTCCTGGGCCACCCCCTGATATTGGAGGAGGGCCAACTGTGCGAGCACAACTAGAGAGGGAGGCTATCACACTGCTACTATGCATACTGGGGCAAGATTTCACCCGTGCCGCTGCAAAGAGACGAGTGCGGATCATGCGCACCAACATGACCACTCTTACACAGATATAGATGACATTGCTACTTAGCAACATTCTGCCCAGCGACCGCAACACCAATCTCCCCTGCAAAAGTATCAGTTGGTCTGTGTCGTCCCGACATGGGTAAGTATGCATATAGTTCAACTGATTTCTGATACCATCTATTGTTTGCAGGGATCGCACCCACAAGACACCCAGTGGACCCGGAAAAGTCCAACAGGGCCCTAGGGTTTCCAGCTCTGGTTACGGGCCTCTATCAGTCCTACAGGATGCCCGTACCCCCCGGCAAGGTTATGTCATCATAGGTAAGTATGCACATCGCTCAACTGATTTCTGATTTCATCAATTGTTTGCAGGGATCGCACCTGCAAGACACCCAGTGGACCCGAAGAAGTCCAACAGGGTCTTGGAGTTGTCAAGCTCTAATTACGGGTCTCTGTCAGTTCTACAGAGTACCTGTAACCTCCAGCAAGGGCATCAGGCCCCTATTGATCGAGCTTTCATCAAGAAGTACTGCGTCCCTAGGCAGGCGCAGGGCGAAACACCACAGCAGCATTGGGATGGCCGGTAGCGGGCAATAGACACACCGCCACCACCTCTAGAGTTCACCTCAACTCATCCGCAAAAAGGTTAGAGCGTTGCCTACGACACATGGCCGACCAGCAGGCTACCAAGTCCAAAGCCAAAGGTAAGCAAAGTACTAGGTCAGTGACTGACAAGTCATAACGCGTCCAGCTCAAGACGTTAAAGAAGCGCTACTAGGAGGCAACCTAGTACCTTTTGAATCTATGCTTGTTATTTGATCACTTTTTATAGTAGGATGCACCTAGTTGCTCATGATCCTGGGGATTTAAATAAAACAAGCGCAAGCTCGGAAGGTAGTCATACCTTACAAAACATATATATGTATGTTTAGGTAGTGAAAATACCTTAGATATGCATGTATGTAAACAAAAAACACTTCACAAAATATATATATGTATGTTTAGGTAGAAAGATACCTTAGATATGCATGTATGTAAACAAAAAATACTTCACAAAATATATATGTATGTTTAGGTAGAAAGATACCTTGGATATGCATGTATATAGCAAAAATACCTTACAAAACATATGTATGTATGTTTAGGTAGCAAGATACCTTGGATATGCATGTATATAGCAAATACCTCATGAAAAAAAAAGAGAAGAAAAAAAACAAACAAGAAAAAGAAATAAACAAATAAAAAAAAGAAGAAAAAAAAGAGAGAAAAAAGAAAAATAAGTTGTCTAGCTGAAAAACCAACATGCTTTTGAAAAGAGATGACTTCCAACTTTTCTTTGAAGAAAAATTCGCTGATCATAGCTAGTTTTTGGAAAAAAATGTGTGTACACCTGAAGGGTGAATGCTGTGAAATTTTCCCGGACGCCCGAAATGGACTTAGATGAATGCACAAATGGATAAAAGAACATATTTTGGAAACATTGGGTTGACTAAAATAGAGGAAATGAATCCTGAGCCCTAGCATCACATGACCATAAAAATTTGACACTTGAGTGTCCGCATAGGTGCATGCATGACCAGTTTTGCATAAAGTTTCCAAATCATCATTTTTGCATTTGTGTCATGGAAATAATGTGGGGCACCCCTTTTATCCTTGAGCCAAACCAAACCCCGACATGTATCATGTCTAGCCATTCTACAAACCTTGAGCCAAAATCATGACTCACTATAATCCTTACCCTCGGAAGCAAAAAAGGAAAGAAGGAAAATTTCCAATCAAAGAGAAAGCAAAAAGGAAAGAAAGGAAATTCCCAATCAAAGAGTGGGAGAAAGAAAAAGGAAAGAAAGGAAATTCCCAATCAAAGAGTGGGAGAAAGCAAAAAGAAAAGAAAGAAAATTCCAACCAAAGAATGGGAGAAAGTAAAAAAAGGAAGGAAAGAAAGTTCCTGGTCAAAGAAACCAGAAGAAATGTGCAGAGAGGTCTTTGGACCAGACAATATCTGAACAATACAGAATTGTCATCAAATGAACAAAAAGAAGGAAAGGAAACCATGACCTAAAATGGTCTTCTCCCTTGATTACCAACAAAATCCGTGCGCTAGCGACCCTTTTTTCTCGCCCCGCACTAAACAAAAAAAAAACAGAAAAAGAAAAGCCAGGAAAATCAAAAGCCAAAAACACACAAAAGCCGAAAAACCCACCAAAAGAACCCATTCCCAAGGGAAGTCCTATTGATCCATGATCACACATGTAATTTTTGATTTGATAGGGAATAATTTGCAAAGTCAAGTCATGACATATCTATGGTTCGGAATTAGGATGAAACACTTACCTGTGCGAGATTGATACACTTTGAGTGGATTTCTTCTATTTTTGTCGAACCCAGTGTTTCCTCTAAATGGTCATTTAGAAACGAAATGCTAACATCCAAAATCTCATTTATGGTTATGGGAGATTTCATCAGCAGACTCTCCTTCCCCGGTAGACGCATTGTTTTTCACTCAAAAGCATATGCTGCTCTAAATCAGTTGGAATATTTGTCTCTTTGCTAAAGCATGTTTGCATTTTAGTGGAGAAAACACCGAGACTTTTCAAGTCTCACAAGTTATCCAGAACTACGTAGGTCTGAGTTCCTCATTGGAGGATACGTAGGAGCAAGAGCTTTGCTTTTGTCGGCCGCCCCATAATCTTTGTCATACTGACCCTGAGGTCATGTGACGTGTACCCTTGTATCATCCAGAGGCGGCGGGCCCGATGATATGCGGAGATACCTTACGGTTATCCGCACCCTTTTGTCATCCAGAGGCGGCGGGCCCGATGACAAGCAGAGACCAAGTTTGGTCATTCTGCACCCTTGTATCATCCAGAGGCGGCGGGCCCGATGATACGCGGAGATACCTTACGGTTATCCGCACCCTTTTGTCATCCAGAGGCGGCGGGCCCGATGACAAGCAGAGACCAAGTTTGGTCATTCTGCACCCTTGTATCATCCAGAGGCGGCGGGCCCGATGATACGCGGAGATACCTTACGGTTATCCGCACCCTTTTGTCATCCAGAGGCGGCGGGCCCGATGACAAGCAGAGACCAAGTTTGGTCATTCTGCACCCTTGTATCATCCAGAGGCGGCGGGCCCGATGATACGCGGAGATACCTTACGGTTATCCGCACCCTTTTGTCATCCAGAGGCGGCGGGCCCGATGACAAGCAGAGACCAAGTTTGGTCATTCTGCACCCTTGTATCATCCAGAGGCGGTGGGCCCGATGATACGCGGAGATACCTTACGGTTATTCGCACCCTTCGCACCCTTTTGTCATCCAGAGGCGGCGGGCCCGATGACAAGCAGAGACCAAGTTTGGTCATTCTGCACCCTTGTATCATCCAGAGGCGGCGGGCCCGATGATACGCGGAGATACCTTACGGTTATTCGCACCCTTTTGTCATCCAGAGGCGGCGGGCCCGATGACAAGCAGAGACCGAGTTTGGTCATTCTGCACCCTTGTATCATCCAGAGGCGGCGAGCCCGATGATATGCGGAGATACCTTACGGTTATTCGCACCCTTTTGTCATCCAGAGGCGGCGGGCCCGATGACAAGCAGAGACCAAGTTTGGTCATTCTGCACCCTTGTATCATCCAGAGGCGGCGGGCCCGATGATACGCGGAGATACCTTACGGTTATTCGCACCCTTTTGTCATCCAGAGGCGGCGGGCCCGATGACAAGCAGAGACCAAGTTTGGTCATTCTGCACCCTTGTATCATCCAGAGGCGGCGGGCCCGATGATACGCGGAGATACCTTACGGTTATCCGCACCCTTTTGTCATCCAGAGGCGGCGGGCCCGATGACAAGCAGAGACCAAGTTTGGTCATTCTGTACCCTTGTATCATCCAGAGGCGGCGGGCCCGATGATACGCGGAGATACCTTACGGTTATCCGCACCCTTTTGTCATCCAAAGGCGGCGGGCCCGATGACAAGCAGAGACCAAGTTTGGTCATTCTGCACCCTTGTATCATCCAGAGGCGGCGGGCCCGATGATACGCGGAGATACCTTACGGTGATCCGCACCCTTTTGTCATCCAGAGGCGGCGGGCCCGATGACAAGCAGAGACCAAGTTTGGTCATTCTGCACCCTTGTATCATCCAGAGGCGGCGGGCCCGATGATACGCGGAGATACCTTACGGTTATCTGCACCCTTTTGTCATCCAGAGGCGGCGGGCCCGATGACAAGCAGAGACCAAATTTGGTCATTCTGCACCCTTGTATCATCTAGAGGCGGCGGGCCCGATGATACGCAGAGATACCTTATGGTTATCCGCACCCTTTTGTCATCCAGAGGCGGTGGGCCTGATGACAAGCAGAGACCAAATTTGGTCATTCTGCACCCTTGTATCATCCAGAGGCGGCGGGCTCGATGATACGCGGAAATACCCGAGTGGTTATCCGTATAAATATTCTTTTGCTATCTGTAAGACAGAACGCTTGATAGCATGCAGAGGCTGACACAGTCTTCTGCACCTTTTGTTCCTCCGGGAACAACAAGTCATTTACATGCGGAAATTTCATGGTCACCCGCGACTCTCGTCAACCGAGAGGAGCGAAATTAGTGTCATACACTGATTTTCGTCCGGGGACCTTTGCTTGATGACATGCGACCATTCTTTGGTCCTTGTGAGGTGCTTGGCATCCATCATTAGGCAATTTGTGAAATTCTAGGAACGACAAGTCATGGTCACCCGCGACTCTCGTCAACCGAGAGGAGCGAAATTAGTGTCGTACACTAATTTTCGTCCGGGTACCTTTGCTTGATGACATGCGACCTTTCTTTGGTCCTTGTGAGGTGCTTGGCGCCCATCATTAGGCAATTTGTGAAATTCTGGGAACAACAAGTCATTTGCATGTGGAGATTTTATGGTCACCCGCGACTCTCGTCAAATCGAGAGGAACGAAATTAGTGTCTTATCTTTACTTTCCTTTTATCTCCAATAAAAGACAAGTAAAGAGGGGCAACTGTCATACCCTAATTTCGTCCGGGGACCTTTGCTTGATGACATGCGACCTTTCTTTGGTCCTTGTGAGGTGCTTGGCATCCATCATTAGGCAATTTGTGAAATTCCAGGACATGCCGAAAAACCAAAAAAAATATTGATGCACAATCCGTAAGTTTCCGTGACACACCGGAAATCAAATGGAAGCATCGTTGCATAATTAAGTGAGGTTCTGTAACATTCCGTAAGTCAAAAAGGGGATGATTATGTAATCCGCAAGGTTCCGTAACATTACGGAAAGAAAACAAGTATCGTTACGAAATTCGTAAGTTTCCGTAACTTTACGAAAAAAGAATCACCAAAAAAAGCCAAAGGGGGGTGTATTTAGTAAAATGGGGGGTGCAAACAGTAATTTTCGAATCTGGGCCCTTCTAGAGGTTTCTGGGCAATTTCTTGCTTAAGGTTGAAGTAACCTAGCTCGCCTGGGCGAGCTAGATGGCCACCACACCCCCCGTTTTGTTGAAAAATGGGATTCCGGGGCTTCCGGGACACCCGTAATGCTTCCGTAAAATTCCCATAACTCTAAATAAGCATAACTAACTTAATACGGGTGAGACGGAAGAGAAAAAAAGAAGAAAATCAAGTCCTATATGCTTCCGTAAGGCTTCCGTAACTTCTCCGTAAATTACGAAAGAAGGGGGGTGAACTTATCAAAAGAGGGGGGTGCAAATAGCAATTTCGAAATTTTGAATTGGGCCTTCCAGAACGTTTTTTGAAGCTGGGTTGCTTCCGGAGGAAGCAACCCAGCTCGCCTGGGCGAGCTAAGGTCGCCTGGGCGAGCTGGGCGGCAACCTCCTCCCCCTTTTTCCTATAAAAAGGCTGAAGGGAGTTGTTCTAAGGATCCCGGAGCCCCCTGGCTATGTATTTCAGCTGTTTTGGGTGAAAAAAATTGTTTCCGTGAAGAAAATCCAAGCCGAGGTGCTTCCGTAACGCTTCCGAGATGTTTCCGTAAGCAAATCCGTGAAGGTTTTCGTCCGTTCTTCATCGTTCTTCATCCGTTCTTCGTTCTTCAACGGGTAAGTTTTCGAATCCAAGACTTTTAATTCATTTCTTGTTTTTTTAAGTTTTCCTCTTTATTTCGTTCATTTTCGATTTCTTTTCTTCCGTCTTTAACGCGCTTTTACCGTTTATTTAAGCCGTTTTCTCACCTAATAAATGATAAAATGAATTTCAACCGATCATTTGTGTTGTAATCTCATTTAATCACTTTTAAAATGAAATCTAACCGATCGTTCACGCTATAACCTCGGTTAAACAAAAAAAGTAAAATAATAATAAAATAATCAAAATATCTTGAAAAATAATAATAAAATAAACAAAATATCTTTGAATAAAATAAAACAAAAAAATCAATCGGACGTTTTTTCTTTGGAAGTTTCCTTGAATGAATTGATTAATAACCAAAGTGAAACTAAGACTAAAATAGACTCACAAATCAAGTTTTGTCCGAAAATCACTAAAAACCGTTTTTTAAGGTCCAACGCCTTAAACGGTCCTCTTTGCTTTTATCGGTTAACATGGACCGTTCAAAAGCATAAAATCAACATGTAACTTTACCGCTTTTGAAAGAACTACGTAGGTCTGAGTTCCTCATTGAGGATACGTAGGAGCAAAAGCCCCGCTTTTGTCGACCACCCCAAGAGATCGTTAATGGTCCAATGCCTTAACGTTTCTCTTCTTTCAAAAAACAAGAGATCGTTAATGGTCCAAATGCCTTAACGTTTCTCTCCTTTCAAAAAAAACAAGAGATCGTTAATGGTCCAAAGCCTTAACGTTTCTCCCCTTTCAAAATCAAAAGACCGTTTAATGGTTCAACACCTTAAATGACCTTTTGTTCAATAAAAACATATTTTGCAAAAAAGACAAAAACAACTTAACCAAACACTTTGTTCTGAAAGAACTACGTAGGTCTGATTTCCTCATCGCAATTGAGGAATACGTAGGAGCAAAGGGAAACACCCTTGTCGACCACAAAAAGGAAAAAAATATAAAAAGGGTATAAAGGATATAAGAACATAAAAAGGGAACATAAAAAATCAAAGTCATGTTTGCACATTCGATTAAAGGCTGCTGTCCCTTGGGACGGACGTATGGGGTGCTAATACCTTCCCCGTGCGTAAATACAACTCCCAAACCTTTCACTTAAAAGTTCGTAGATCGCGTCTTTTCCGGTTTTTCCGACGTTTTCCTCAAATAAACGTTGGTGGCGACTCCGCGCGTATTCCTTTCGTGGAACACGCATCCCGCGAGTCACGCGTCGCCCTCCCGTCGAAGGGTAGGTTGCGACAGTTGGAATATTAAACTTCAGATTTCAGAGCTCTTTTAGAGCACAAAATTTGGTGCTCTTCTCTTCCTCTCCCTTCATTCATCTCTTTCTTTCTCCAAGCTCTTATCCATGGCCTCCTATGGTGGCGAGCTTCTTCTCTTCTTCTAGACTCATCTTCTCCTTGAAGTGGCGTCTCCTCTCTCTCTTCCTTCTCCATTCCACTTCCATTCATCTTCCAAGAAACAAAGGAATCCATTGATGAAGAAGATCCTAGGCCTACAAGCTCCAATGGAACTTACATCATGTGGTATCAAGAGCATCTTCATCTAGGTGATGTTCTTTTGCTTCCTCTATCTTTTTGTTCGGTGAATTCTCTTTAATTCCTTGTTCTTCATCTTGTTCTCCATGTATATCCTCCATTGTCTTGTGGTTTGGTTCTGTTTAGAGTAGATTCAAAAAAAAAAAAACCAATTAAATCTCATATCTACACTTCTTGCATTTCTATGGTTCAAATTTTGTAGATCTACTCTTGAATCATGTTTTTGTGTTGATTTTAGGTTCTATCCTTTTTAATTCATAACATTCTTGTGCTGAACCTTAGATCTAGATTTTCTTCCAAAATATTGATTAGAAAAAAAAACTCAAAAATCTAAGTGTAAATCACTTAATCCATGTTGTCTTAGAGTCATGTTTAGTCATAGTAATTGTCACATTATGTTCTAAGTTTGTGTTGAATTTTTATTTTGTTGATTGAATTCTAGATACATTTGCTCATGTATTCTTGTCATTCTTTGCCTATCTTTAGAATTTTGAGTCTAATTCATGCATGTTATTTAGTTCATAACATGTTCTAAATCAATTCCTAGAAGTAGTCTTGTTGTTGAACTCTTTTTTTTGTTTTCTAAGTTTCCTACATGATGCCTATGATGAAGTTGAGTTGTAGTGCTGAGTTGTGGCTGGATTTGTGAATCAAATAAGTCTTAAGCTCTCTTGAATTGTGTTATTCAAGATACTTGAGCATAAGCAAACACAAATTGTAACTGTCCAAGTCTTAAGCAACATAAACACTACTCTTGATTTCTAGGTTGAAATCGCTGGTGCTGGCAGCTTGAACATACGAAATTGTATAAATTACTAGGAATTGGTCACTACGTTTTTTGAGCTTAAAGTTTTACTGAATTTTCTAGACACATGGACCAAAATTATAAAAAAAGAACCAAGCGATTTGGATTAAAGGAAAAATTAAGAAAAATCACACAAGTTGGCAGCAAAATCAGTGTCCAGGAAAAAAAAGTGAAAGGGAAGTGTGCTTGTTGTTTTGGCTCAAAATTTGTTCTATAATTGATGCCTATTTTATACCAATCCTAGTTTTGAATTTTCAATTGAAAATTATTGTGAAAACAAGTGCCAAAACTAGAGGTTTCTTGAGTTTTTTTTTTTTTTTTTAGTTTTACTACTCTACTCTAGAGCCATTCTAGGTTTCTCTTTGAGTCCTGGCTTGCTTTTTTTGTGCTTTTCATTGCTTTAATTGTTGAATAATCCTTGAAAATTTGTCTTGTTAAAACTCTATTGGTTTAGCTTTCATTTCATTTTTTTTTTGTCTTTGGTTATTGCTTGTCTCTTTGTTTCCATGCTTGTGAGTTGCCATATAGGGAATTGGAAAGGAGGATTGGTGCCATATCTTGAAGAATTTGAGTCAAGAAGCAAGGGGCCAACCACATTAAGAGATATTGGACTAAGAAGCACTCCAAATTGAGTGAAACACTAAAGAGAGAATAGCCACCACAATTGAGGACTTTTTTCTTTGTAATTTTGTAATTGACAATTTTCTTTGCTTTCAAATTTTGTAACAAAAAGGCCTTTCATTGGAAGTAAGTTGGGAGCCTCCGCAAGGTCACCCTACTTCCATTTGTGTGTAATAATTTTAGGCAATTTTACCTTAGGATAGTGAGTGTTTTGTTGGGAACCTTAAATGAGGTCATCCAAACACTCTTAGGATCCGCCTAGTTTGCATTTCTTGCACTTTAATTTCTTGCTTACTTTCATAGCTTATTTCCTTTACCCTCCATTGTCAAACCGCCTAGATAGCTTGCCTTTTACCAATTAATTTTTACCTTATCTTTCACACTTCTTTTAGTGTTTATTTTGGCTAGTTTCAACCATAGTTTCTTTTACCTTTTTTCAAACCCCCATGACTTAGGAACCAGCATGAGTCTTCATTCTTCATCTAGTGTTAATGGTGAGGGTTCTACTCCTAAGGACCCCTTGTATAAGATATTAGATGAGTTGAGATCCCTTAAGTTGTGGAAAGAAAAACAAGAGAGAAAAGAAAAAGGTAAAAAAAAAAGAGTGGAAGAAATAAGTCATCATGAAAGAGAGAAAATAAGAGAGGAAGAAAGAAGAAAAATAATGAAAGAAATGAAAAGAGAAAAACATGCCTCCTATAGTAGTCATGACTCTTGCAAGAGTTTAAGTGAAGAACTTAGCAACTATTATAGAGGGCGCCATAGTTCACATACTAAACATCATTCCCAAAGAAGAGAAAAGGATAGAAGGCCTGAAGAGGTTAACATTAGCCTCCCATATTTCCATGGAAAAGATAATGTTGAGGCCTACTTAGATTGGGAAATGAAGATTGAACAAATATTTGCTTGCCATCATATTAGCGAAGAGAGAAAAGTTCCATTGTCTACCCTTAGCTTTCAAGGGTATGCCCTCTATTGGTGGACTTCCCTTGTTAGGGAACGAAGGATTCATGAGGATCCTCCAGTAGAGTATTGGAATGATCTTAAGAGTGCCCTTAGGAAGAGGTACATTCCCTTCTACTATGAAAGGGAGCTTATGGATAAGCTCCAAAGGCTTAGACAAGGGAGTATGAGTGTTGAAGAATATAGACAACAAATGGAACTAATCCTTTTAAGAGCTGGACTTAGGGAGGAGGAAAGAACAAGCATAGCTAGGTTTCTTAGTGGGCTTAATATGGAAGTGAGGGATAAGGTTGAACTCCTTCCATATAGGGACCTAGATGAGCTAGTCCAACTTTGTATAAGAGTGGAGCAACAACTTAAAAGAAATCTTTCTTCAAAATCTTATGGCTTTCACTCTTATCCAAGGAAGGACCAAGCCCAAGGAATTTTGGGGGCTGCACCTTCAAAACCCAAGGAAGATAAGGGTAAGACCATAGAGAAATCCACCCCTAAGACTAATTCCCAAGAAAGGACTAGCAACATTAAATGCTTCTAATGTCTTGGGAGAGGTCACATTGCCTCTCAATGCCCCACAAAGAAAACCATGATCGTGAAAGGTCAAGACATTTATAGTAGTCAAGAGGAGACTACTTCTTGCCCTTCCTCTAGTGGAAGTGAAGATGAAGTAAGGGGTGAAGAGTCTAGTGAGGAAGTCTACCCCCATGAAGAAGGTGACCTCTTAATGGTTAGAAGGCTCCTTGGAGGTCAATCTTGTGATCTATCTCAATCCCAAAGAGAGAACATCTTTCAGACAAGATGCAAAATTTTAGATAAAACTTGTTCTCTCATTGTGGATAGTGGGTCTTGTTGCAATTGTTGTAGCACAAGATTAGTTTCCAAGTTGAACCTAACTATCATTCTCCACCCAAAACCTTATAAACTTCAATGGCTCAATGAGAAAGGGGAAATGATAGTTAACCAACAAGTGAAGGTACCTTTCTCCATTGGGACATATAAGGATGAAGTTAATTGTGATATAGTTCCCATGGAGGCAGGACATATTCTTTTAGGAAGGCCGTGGCAATTTGATAGGAAGATCATTTACAATGGCCTAACTAATGAGATTACCTTCACCCATCTTGGAAATAAATTTGTGTTGCATCCTCAAACACCTTCACAGGTGGCCAAAGATCAACTAACTATGAAAGATAAGAGGGATGAGGAAGAAAAACTAGAAAAACAAAAGAAAAAGAAGGATAGTAAGGCCTTGTCTTCAAAGGCCAAGGGGAAGGAAAAAGAGGAAAAGGATTCCTCCAAGAAGATTGTTAAGAAGGAAAATCATTTTGCAACAAAAAGGTGATATTAAAAGAGCACTCCTTCTTAAACAATCTTTCTACCTTCTCCTATCAAGGGAAACATCCGTTAGCACTGCCACAATTCCTACATTTGAGACCTTACCCCAGAGGTCCAAGAACTCTTACATGAATTTGGTGATATATTTCCCAAAGAGATACCCCCAAGGCTACCTCCTTTAAGGGGAATAGAACAACAAATAGATTTAGTCCTAAGAGCAAGCCTTCCTAATAAGCCAGCCTAGAGGACTAACCCTCAGGAGACTAAGGAGATAGAGTCTCAGGTTTAAGAATTGTTGGAGAAGGGCTGGGCCCAAGAGAGCCTAAGCCCATGTGTTGTGCCAGTGTTGTTGGTGCCCAAAAAGGATGGTACGTGGAGAATGTGTACAAATTGTAGGGCCATCAGCAACATCACTGTAAAGTATAGGCACCTCATTCCTAGACTTGATGATTTGCTTGATGAGTTGCATGGTGCCAATATCTTTTCAAAAATTGATCTTAAAAGTGGTTATCACCAAATCAGGATGAAAAAGGGTGATGAGTGGAAAACCGCTTTCAAGACCAAGTTTGGTTTGTATGAATGGCTAGTGATGCCTTTTTGGCTCACTAATGCACCAGGCACCTTTATGAGGCTTATGCATCATGTCTTAAGGGATTTCATAGGTAGATTTGTAGTTGTTTATTTTGATGATATTTTAGTGTACAGTAGGAGCCTAGATGATCACTTAGGACATCTCAGACAAGTTCTTTCAGTCCTTAGGAAAAACACCCTCTATGCAAATATAGAGAAGTGTACCTTTTGTGTAGATAATATAGTTTTCTTAGGTTTTGTAGTTGGTAGAAATGGGGTCCAAGTGGACCCTGAGAAAATCAAAGCCATCCAAGAATGGCCCACCGCAAAAAGTGTGGGAGATATTAAGAGCTTCCATGGGTTAGCAAGCTTCTATAGAAGGTTCGTTCCTAATTTCTCTACAATTGCATCACCTCTCAATGAGCTAGTGAAAAAGAATATGGCATTTACCTGGGGTGAAAAACAAGAGCAAGCCTTTGGTTTGCTCAAAGAAAAGCTTACTAAGGCACCTGTTCTAGCTCTTCCTGACTTTTCTAAAACTTTTGAGCTAGAATGTGATGCCTCTGGAGTGGGAGTTGGAGCTGTATTGTTACAAGGTGGGCGCCCTATTGCTTATTTTGGTGAAAAACTTCATAGTGCCACCCTCAACTACCCCACCTATGATAAAGAGCTTTATGCCTTAATAAGAGCCCTCCAAACTTGGGAACATTACCTTGTTTCCAAGGAATTTGTCATTCATAGTGATCATCAATCACTTAAGTACATTAGAGGGCAAAGCAAGTTAAACAAGAGGCATGCAAAATGGGTAGAGTACCTAGAGCAATTTCCATATGTTATCAAATACAAAAAGGGAAAGACAAATGTGGTAGCTTATGCCCTCTCTAGGTGACACACATTGTTTTGCTACCTAGGAGCTTAAATTTTAGGATTTGATAATATTAGGGACTTGTATGCTTTAGATGAACATTTCTCTCCCATTTACGAGAGTTGTGGGAAAAAGGCCCAAGATGGATTCTATTTGGTTGAGGGGTATTTGTTCAAAGAGGGAAAGCTTTGCATACCCCAAGGATCCATTAGGAAATTACTTGTGAAAGAGAGCCATGAGGGTGGGCTCATGGGCCACTTTGGGATAGACAAGACCCTTGTCTTACTCAAAGAAAAGTTTTATTGGCCCATATGAAGAAAGATGTCCATAAGCATTGCACCAGGTGTGTGGCTTGTTTACAAGCCAAGTCTAGGGTGATGCCTCATGGGCTATACACACCCTTACCCATCCCATCTGCACCTTGGGTAGACATTAGTATGGACTTTGTCCTTGGGCTTCCTAGAACCCAAAGAGGTGTAGACTCTATCTTTGTGGTGGTGGATAGGTTTAGCAAGATGGCATACTTTATACCATGCCACAAGGTGGATGATGCTTCCCACATCTCAAAACTCTTTTTTAGGGAAGTTGTGAGACTCCATGGTTTCCCTAGGACCATTGTGTCAGATAGAGATGCTAAGTTCCTTAGCCACTTTTGGAAAACCTTATGGGCTAAGCTAGGAACTAAACTTCTTTTCTCTACCACTTGTCATCCACAAACTGATGGGCAAGCAGAGGTAGTGAATAGGTCTTTATCCACCCTTTTAAGGGCTCTTTTGAAAGGCAACCATAAGTCTTGGGATGAGTATCTTCCTCATGTAGAATTTTCCTACAACAAGGGGGTTTATAGAACCACCAAGCAGTCCCCTTTTGAGGTTGTCTATGGGTTTAATCCCCTAACACCGTTTGACCTCATTCCCCTCCCACTGGACACTTCTTTTATACATAAAAAAGGGGAATCTAGGTCAGAGTTTGTAAAGAAGTTGCATGAGAGGGTTAAGAACCAAATAGAGAACCAAACAAAGGTGTATTCAACTAAAGGCAATAAAGGAAGGAAAAAGCTAGTTCTTAATGAGGGTTAAGAACCATCTTAGGAAGGATAGATTCCCTACTAAAAGGAAATCCAAGCTTAGCCCTAGAGGGGATGGACCTTTTAAGGTTTTGGAGAGGATCAATAACAATGCCTATAGGTTGGACCTCCCAGAAGGGTATGGAGTCAGCACCACTTTTAACATTTATGATTTAATTCTTTTTGTAGGTGGAGTTGATATTGAGGAGGAGGAACTAACAGATTTGTGGTCAAATCCTCTTCAAGGGGAAGGGGATGATGCAATCCTCCCTAAGAAGGGACTAGTCACTAGAGCCATGAGCAAGAGGCTCTAAGAGGATTGGGCTAGAGCTGCTGAAGAAGGCCCTAGGGTTCTCATGAACCTCAGGGTAGATTTCTGAGCCCATGAGCCAAGGTTGGGTCCAATTATCTTTGTACATATTAGACTAGGATGTCATTATATTTGGTCCGTGTATTTAGGGATCCATATTGTAGGTAGGGTACCCTAGAAATATAGGATTTTTCAGCCCTTGTATTTTAGGGCACCTAGACTAGTTTTTGTATTAGGGGTAGTTTTGTAATTTCACATGCACTAAGTGAATATTTGATGTGTGTGGTTGGAAATAAATTTAATTGAATTGGTAGAGGCCCAATCCAATTAAATTTTAGAGGGGGAGGTGAGCATTTGCTTACTACACCCCATTGCCACATCATATAGTCACACTTTGTGTATGTTCTTCATGCTTTACATGCCTCATGACACCTAAGCATACTTAGTGGAGAATCTTGGAATTGATCTTGGATTAGTGGGCTGAACCATAACTAAAATTCACTAATCATAATTAGTAAAATTTTGGCTCCAAAGTTTGGCTCCACAAATTCAATTTCAAATTCAAGTGAAATTTGAATTGAAATTCAAATTTCCCTCCAATTTTGTGTGACACTTAGGCTATAAATAGAGGTTATGTGTGTGCATTTTTTCAACTTCGATCATTTGAATATTAAACTTAAGATTTCAGAGCTCTTTTAGAGCACAAAATTTCGTGCTCTTCTCTTCCTCTCCCTTCATTCATCTCCTTCTTCCTCCAAGCTCTTATCCATGGCCTCCTATGGTGGTGAGCTTTTTCTAGACTCATCTTCTCCTTGAAGTGGCATCTCCTCTCTCTCTTCCTTCTCCATTCCACTGCCATTCATCTTCTAAGAAGCAAAGGAATCCATTGATGAAGAAGATCCTAGGCCTACAAGCTCTAATGGAGCTTACATCACCTTTTCCCTTCTACCTTTTGTTTTGTTCATATTTGTTTGTAACCTTTGCTGTGTTATTGTGTTTGTGTGTCTATCTATCTATTACATTTGTAGTTAGAAATATTTGTTCGTTCTATGCACGCATGGTACCTACACCATTGCACACACATTGAGGTATTAGGCCCTACACCCGGGTTTGTGTCATACACAGGGAATGGAGGTCGATCTATGGTTATGCTGGGTCTCCGACTTGCTTGATAACAGTGAAGCCTCATCTAGAGTTGTCCTTTTTTAATGATACGTTGTCGCTGGTAGTCCCTACCGCCACAACGTTGTTATCAAAGAGGATGATATCTCTAGAAACCTTGAAAGTTATGTACAACTACCCTTGGGAATTATCACCGGATAGCGAACTTTTGATCCCTTCCATTAGGATCCTAAACTAAGGACACGGAACAAACTCACTATGTCTCGTTTCCTTGATCTAGTCATGCATATCTTTATACATCGTAATAGTATGCATCATTCCTGTGTTTATCATTTTTATTATGTTCATAAAAGACATTTTGCATTAAGTCATTATGTTATCATGCTCACTCGTCTAGCATGTTTCTTTGTGCAACCAACCACATACCTTCTGTTTCCATTAGTCATTATGTTCACTCATGCATGCTTTCGTTGTGTCATGACTCATGCCTTGCATTATTTTTCACCATCAAAGTCACCAAGAAGCGTGAAAGTCTGCACCTCTTTCTTAGTTGCATGCATTGGGTACCATGATTATAACTGCAAACAAACCATGATGCCCAATGCATTATGGATAAGAAAAGATGGTCTTTTAGGCATCTTATGTCGTTTGATAAATACGTTTGTCATGCATAGCATAACCATACCTTGATGCATTCATCATATCTCCTCCACGATAAGGTGTTGAAGTATTGGTCATTGAAATTTTCATTTTCACAAACATAGGGTCAGACCAAGCACCATTGTTTAAACAAAGGTTCTATCATGTCAAAGTCAAGAATCTAGAGCTAGCCAGCTTGCGAAAACTAGGGTTGCGGATGGATCAAGTTTGGCGTCAAGCCTTCAGCAAGGTATATGTGAAGATCTGGGATCTCGCAACGATAGATGTGTCTGTTGAAGCCATCACATCTCTCACACAATATTATGACCAATCACTCAGATGCTTCATTTTTGGGGACTTTCAGTTAGCACCAACCATAGAGGAGTTCGAAGGGATCTTAGGATGCCCGTTAGGCGGGAGGAAGCCATACCTTTTTTTCCAGATTCTATCCTTCTATGGCAAGAATAGAAAAAGTGGTCAAGATCTCAGAACAAGAGCTAGACCGATTAAAGCAAAATAGGAATGAAGTGGCAGAGATACCAAGGAAGTGCTTGGAGGAGAAGGCGAAAGCTTTGGCCAACCAAGGAGAATGGGCAACATTCATCAACGTATTAGCTCTGCTAGTGTTTGGGACAGTACTATTCCCGAATGTAGACGGGTTGGTGGATCTAGTGGCGATCGACGCCTTTCTTGCTTATCACCACAGCAAGGAAAGCCCGATCATTGCTGTTTTGGCAGATACATGTGATATATTCGACTTGAGATGTGAGAAGAGCAATGCAAGAATTGTCTGTTGTACACCTGCTCTTTATGTATGGTTTGTATCCCATGTTTTTTATCATGAGGGTAGATCAGTCTGTCTCCTACAAGGTCATCTCATGTGCTCCGAAGAGGGTAAAGAAAATTGGGAAGAACTCTTGGTAGGCATGACGGGAGTGTCCATTAGTTGGTTCCCACGGTGGAAAGAAGGAGAGCCAGGAGTGTTATGCTCATGTGAGGGATTCCAAAATGTGCCCTTGATGGGGACGAGGGGTTGTATTAATTATAATCCCGTTCTGGCCATAAGATAATTAGGCTATCCTATGAGAGGTGAGTCGTCGGAGAAAATCATCACGCCTTTCATCGAGCGAGGTTTCAATGAAGCTAATGCGAAGATACTTCACAAAATCTGTAAAGCGTGGAATAGAGTGGGAAGAAAAGATAAGGAGCTTAGGGGAGGTAGCAATGGCGTCATCAGTGACTATCACAAGTGGTTGAAGTCTAGAATGCAAGGGATAGCCTGGCTCCCAAAGCTGAGAAGTCTAAGTAGGAAAGAGGCTGAAATTCTTGTGGAAAGTGAAGAAGTGCAAGCTTTGAAAGCAGAGCTCGAAAGAACAAGATTGGTGAAAGAGAATCTTAAGACGGTAGTCACTAGGGTCAGAAAAGAGTGTGATGAGCTGAAAGATATCAACATGACCACGGTTGAAGCATTAGAGTGGGAAACAAAAAGGGCCCGAAAGGAAGAATGGAGTAGGAACAAGTTTTGAGGGGCTCCGTGGGGCAGCAGTAACGAGCTTAAGCGTAGAAGGGCCGAGAGGGACAAATCAAGGATGGAAAGCATGGTGTTAGAGGATAAGTTAAAGGCTTGTCAGAGGTCAAAGAGAAGTTTGACGGAATAGCTGAGCAAAATAAAAGAGAATCTGTTGATAATCATTGATCAATATAAGGAGAAGGTGAACCTGGTTGCTGGTTGCGGCCGACAAGTGCATGGAAAGCACAAGTAGTATAAAACGGTAAGAACCGAGTATCGAACTCTTGGGGAACTTGTGTTATATGGAAAGCTATTTCGATAAATAGGCATCTGGTATGAAAATATAACTGTGGTTATGGACAAGTATTTAAACTATCTTGGCAAAAAGAAAGAAAATCACACAAGAGAAATACTGTGTACAAACAAGTAGAGATAACATTGGTCTTCCTCATAGGTTCCTGATGCTAAAAAGGATGTTCTCTATTTAAATATGCTCATGCGTTCCTATGTTGTCTCCTGGACTGCTAGACCCCGATTCCTCATGATAGCATAGCCTAGTCCTGATCAAGCCTTGTCCGCAGATCCCTCTTGTAAGAGTAAACTCAACCAAGACCGCATTAAGACACACATACACAACTACTTTCTTGTACCTCGATCCCTCGTGATAGCACAACAACTTAGTCCCGTACTACCAAGGACTTTAGAATCAGACTAGTTCCTACTGTTGAATGACCCTACCAAAGCATGCATCTACGTGATCAAGGTAAAAGCACACTGGAATGAAAAGCAGATAGCACAGAGAACACATAAAACATAATTACATAGATAGAAATATATTTACATCAGGTACCTACAGGGAAGATCCAACAGAGGATTTAGCTTTCCATAGTTTGGAAACCTCCTTTACAACAAAGAGAAGAACAAGATGAAAGACTGCAAAAACACAAGTGGTGAGGATGTCTCCTTCACCTGTAGGATCTCACAATCACTCACAAACTCATCTCAAGTTCTCAGAACGGCTTCCGCTTTGAACTCGCATCTCTGCAGATCTTCACACAGCAAAATCTCTCAGAACTCTTTGGAACTTGAACCTTTCTCCCTCTAGAACTTAAGCTTCAAGCCAGGGCCAGATTCTCGTGCATGCAGAGGCTTCTTCAAGAAAAATTCCAAACTCCATTGGCAAATATGATTTCAGGCTTAAATAGGTGGCCTTGTTTGTGCTCGTGCGCTTAGCACACTTATGGACCGCTTAACGCACGTTAGCGATTTTTGGCTCAGCGCGCTTCTCTCGGTTAGCGGATGAGCTGAAGCGGTGCGCTTGATGACCAGGAGCGGTGCGCTCAGCGAACCTGACAGCTCATCTTCTTTTGGATTCTTCCTCGTGCTTAGCCATTGAGTGTCGCGCTTAGTGAATGGTCACTAGGCCAGCGTATTGGCTTAGCGAGAAGGTGAAAACAACACTTTTGCCAATTTTCCTAATTAACCTGAAATTGAGAGAAATTGATTATTAAACACACAAAACAAAAGTATAAATTATCTTCTACCTATATTTAACAGAAAGTACTTGTACTATTACAAAACAACAATAAATTGGGAAAGTTTGATACAAAATGCACAGGTTTTATACACAAAAGTTAGTCATATTCATCGACTAACAACTCCCCCAAATTTACAGTTTTGCTAGTCCTCAAGAAAAAGAGAACAACTCACTAGTCCTCAAGTGGTAAAACATGCAGTGTTTATGTATAAAGGTGTATGCATCAAAATTTATTGATTGCATGATGAGAAAGATGAAGCAATGTGTACCTATCACTTGTTTTCACAGAATATGCAGCCAGACAAAGAGGAGAACAAAATGTGAACTATACAGTTGGATGAAGTTAATCATAAGACAAATATCAAGGAAAGTAGCTCAAACCACAGTCTCACGGCTACTGTTTCACTCAAGCACAAGTGTTTAAGCTATTCATTGATAACAACTGACAGGAGGTCCAATCTTTGCATTTCATCTCATGCCATCAAGTCAGAAATGTATAAACATAAGCAGAAGGACTTGTAGTGAGGCTTGGCTACAAAAATTCATTGGTTTTTCTAGGATTCGAAGGTTTAGATTCTAAGAGAGCACAAGTCCTAGACTAATCCCAATGATCTTTTCTTGTTTTGTACAAATAGCCTTCTCACTATTCCCTTTTCTTAATTTGCTTTTGACCTTATTGTAACACCACAACTTATTTATTATTTTTTTTAACATACAACTTATTTGTTGTGTGTGCTCATGCTTAACCTTTTTCTTTTCATTCTTTTCAACTTTTCTCCCCCAAATTTAGAGTAAATTTGTCTTGAACCATATGCTCTCCTAGAATCTAAACAAGGTATTAGGAGATAATCATTTAAAGTTCAGGGTTTAGTTACTGACAAATCAATAAGCTTTATACACGGGAGCAAAAGATACAAGTATCATTCAAGGTAAGCTATTTGGTCAGAGAGCTTGTGTATGTAAAATCATGGCCTTCATCATGTCCTCATTTATACATTTCATTCTAAAATTCAGAGATTCATGCAAAGATCATTACTCACAGTTAGTCGTTCACTCACAGTTTAAGTTCACACTCTCACCGGTTCTGGTTCAAGCTTTTCTTTCACAATCAATCTGTCTACTGACTAACAATTCTAATTGCAAGTTCACATTCTTGTTCTTTCTTTGTCTAACATACACACTTGCTCAAACTCATGAAAGGAAACACAAATTCCATCAAAATCATGCATTCAGTTCAAAATGAAAGCATACAACCATTTTCACAAAAAGATAAAAGTGTTTCACTGTCATGTCAACAAAAGTTAAGTTAAACTGTTCCAGATGCTTCAGAATAAGCAAACTAACTACCCATAAAGAAACTAGTAGAGTATATAAATATAAAGGAAATATTGTACGAAAACCATAATTATAATAATAACCCAAAAAGCAAAAAGTGACATCCAGAATTAACAATGTCAAAACGTGTTTAAATTGGGGAATCAGTGAGAGCAACAGTTTCTCCAGATAACGAATCAAAAAGATCAGCAATTCCTCCAATTGGGGAAACAGGGGGGTCAGCTGTTTCTACAACTGGTGAATCAGGAGGAGCATATGATGATGTGTCAAAAATGACAATCAGAGGAGGAGATGGTGGAACTGCTTCAAGCTCAGGCGAAGAAGGTGGATTCACCACTGGAGATTGTGGGTTAGCTGGCTCTAAATTGACCTGCACAGGTGTGGGCTCAAGCGAAGCAGCCTCGTTGGGTCTCACCAATGGAAGTTGAGCTTCAGGCCAGGCTACTTGCTCAAGAAAATGCTCCATAGATATGATTGGCCTATTGTGAGCCAACTCTTGCAGGCTGTGCATGATAATGAACTGTCCTCGGAATAAGCTTTGTAGCATAGGAACTAAAGTTGGTGAACTTTGCACATCCTGTCCTACAGTTACTGACGGAGGAGCTGGAGTGGATGACGAAGGGATGTCTTCTGTTATAGCTCTTTTTCTTGATTCCATTTGTAACTAAAAAGAAATCAAGATTCCTGATACCAAAAATCGTTCAAGTTGAACAACAACAATAAAGGCTAAAATTAACAATAGGCGCTTAGCGGGATACAGCTCGCTAAGCACGCCCTGAGCAACATAACATGTCGGCTTAGCTGAAGCTAAGCTCTCTTAGCCTAAAGTTTTCCGTGATGAAATGCGCTTAGCTCAGGTAAAGTCGGCTTAGCGCAAGGCTTAAGATACGAAATTTGGTTAAGTTACCTAGGCTTAGCGATTCACCCTTGCTTAGCCATAGGTAGTTCAGCAAGAGGATGAATGTTTATCCTCAAAGGATGAACTCGCTTAGCGCAGTAAGTGCGCTTGGCGAGTTCTTCAGATAAAGCTTATATACAATGAGTATTGATGAACTCGCTTAGCTTAGCATTCTCTCTTAGCGAGTTCATCGCGTTTTCTAGAAAACGCAGAAAACACAGCTCGTTTTCTCGCACTTTTCAAGCCTCTAAAAGGCATATCATACATGCAATGCGTGTGCCATACTCAATTCAGTATACAAGCTTACATAACCGTAATCTTAAACTAATTCTAACAAAACATAAAATCCCTAAAAATCTAAAGCTACAGTTAAAGTCTTCTACCCTAAAGTTAAGACAAGAAAAAGAGAAAAAAGGATCAAGGAACTTACTTGGACGGTGTATGATTGATGCTTCAAAGTTGAAAATGCACAAAGAGAGTACAAATGCAAAATGTGCAAATTTTTGGAGAGAGAGAATGTAGAGGCGAGGTTTCTATAATCTGGCAAATGTGAGTGTAACTGTTGTTACACTTACTTAAGCAGTTTCGATACTTTCACTTGAAGAATTGTGACTTTTGGAAATGTATTTTTCGAAATCAGTCACTGATAATCGATTACCATTAAGGTGTAATCGATTACACATCAACAGATGTGACTTTTCATTTTGAATTTTGAAAATGAAAACATTAAGAAGCTTTGGTAATTGATTACACAAGTTTAAAATACTTTAAAACTGTTTAAACATAAGTTATAACTCTTGAAATTTGAAATCTTAACATTTTAAAACACTGGTAATCGATTACTATCTTCTGGTAATCGATTACCAAAGAGTAAAACTCTTTGGTAATGATTTTGTGAAAACTTCTTGTGCTACTCAATATTTTGAAAAACTTTTTTAGTACTTATCTTGATTGAGTCTTCTCTTGATTCTTGAATGAGTCAAGAGCTTCCAAGGTTGTTTGCAGGGGGTAGCCATGAAATGTGTGAATTCAATACTTCAGCGACTTATCATTGCCATGCATTCACGTTTATCCAATTGTTGCATTACTCATTGCATTCTATTTTTAGCAGTCATTGTCGTTATCAAAAAGTAACCATAGTAACCAAAAAGAAAGAACACGCTTTACGACAACCTTACCGAACCCGTGCCAAGGCTAAAATCATGAGCGAGATAGAGGAAGTTCATGAACAGATGAAGGATCATTCCTCTGAAGTTCAAGGTACCGGACTTTGAAAGATACAAGTGGACTACTTACCCCAAGAAACACCTGAAGATGTACTGTCGGAAGATGGGGGCGTACGTGAAGGATGAGAAGCTCTTGATGCATTTTTTTCAAGAGAGTTTGGTCAGGGAAGCTATCACTTGGCACACTAACCTAGAATCTTCCTGGATCGGTTCTTGGAAAGACCTAATGGTTGCCTTCATCAGGTAGTACTAGTATAATTCCAACATGGCCCCGGATAGAATGCAGTTGCAAAACATGTGCAAAAGGGAGCATGAGTCCTTCAAGGAATACGGCTAGAGGTGGAGGGATTTGACGGCTCAAGTAGCGCCCTCAATGGTGGAAAAAGAAATGATAACAGTGATAGTAGACACGTTATTGGTGTTTTACTATGAGAAGATGGTGGGGTACATGTCCTCAAGTTTCACGGATCTGGTATTTGTGGGTGAAAGGATCGAGGTAGGCCTAAGGAGGGGCAAATTCGATTATGCTGCTTTAACAAGTGCTGGCAATAGGAAGACTGAAATAGGTGGAGCTAAGAAAAAGGAAGGAGATGCCCATGCCATAACTACAGGTTCCACATGGCCAAGTTCCCAACAAACCCCTCACAACCCCATGTACCAATATCCCCAGCACCAATACAATTACTCGGCCAATATTAGATCTTCTCTCTGTCCGACGCCCATCCAATAGAGAATGCCCACTCAACCACAAAGACTTCCCCAACATCACCCACAAAATCCATTCCCTGCACAGCCCTGACTAAATGTAAATCCCAACCCCAATACAAACACTAACCCAAGGAGGAACTTCCCAAAAAGAAAACCCGGAGAGTTCACCCCAATACCAATTCCCAGAAAGAAAACCTGGAGAGTTCACCCCAATACCAATGTTGTATGCTAATGTGTTGCCATCCTTGCTAAGCAACCAATTGGCCATGGTGAGCCCCGAAAATGTCTATTAGCCTCCATTTCCCCGATGGTACAATCCCAATGCCACATGTGCCTATCATGATGGTGTCCCGGGGCACTCTATCGAGCAATGTGTAGCCCTCAAGCACAAGGTACAAAGCTTGATTGATGTTGGATGGCTAACATTTCAAGAGGATAGTCCGAATGTGAGGACTAATCCGCTTGCCAATTATGGAAGCTCGAAAGTGAACACATTGGAATAATGGGAGTCTCGAAGGCTGAAGCAGATAGGGGATGTATTGACTTCCAGGCAATTCATATTGGAAGCATTGCGCGAGGCCGGTGTAATTGACCTTGACGGTGACAAAGGTGATCCATGCTTAATGCATCTAGGGGCGTCGCATGATGTGGAAACATGCCCAATAGTTGAGGAGTTGTGGCAGGGAATGATAAATAGGGGGCAAATTGAAATCTACAGGGCGAAGAAAGAGGAAGGGGAGGTATGCATGCAGTCGGGTGATAGAAACCTGAGTAAGCCTAAGCCTTTGGTGATCCATTTCACCAGGGATATTACCACTCAGAGACCCCGAGGCTTCCAGCCCTTTACAGCAAAGATGCCTGCACCCTTCCCTTACAAGAGTGATAAGGCAGTGCCATGGAAAGATGGCCTTAGTAAGAGGGAGATATCAACTGAGGAGGTGACTGAATTTCTGAGAATCATTCAACAGAGTGAATTCAAAGTGATTGAGCAATTGAACAAGACTCCAGCCAGGATCTGTCTATTAGGGTTGCTCATGAACTCCAAACCTCATCGGGCGCTGTTGGTCAAAATTTTGAATGAGGCCCATGTAGCGCAAGACATATCAGTGGAAAGCTTTGGGGGCATAGTCAACAACATCACTGTAAACAATTGCCTGACTTTTCTCGACGAGGAGATACCAGTTGAGGGCAGGGGGCACAATAAGGCTTTGCACGTGTCCGTCAAATCGATGGACCACGTAGTGGCCAAAGTACTTATTGACAATGACTCTTCCCTCAATGTCATGCCTAAAACTATGTTAGATAAGCTGCCATTTGACGTATCGCACATAAGGCCAAGCTCCATGGTGGTAAGGGCCTTTGATGGTAGCCAACGTGACGTGAGAAGAGAGATCGATCTCCCGATTCAAATTGGGCCACATATATGCTAGATAACCTTCCAAGTAATGGACATCAACCTCGCCTACAGTTGCCTGCTAAGTCGGCCTTAGATCCATTCTATTGGGGTGGTCCCGTCAATGTTGCACCAAAAATTGAAGTTTGTGGTGGAAGGATAGCTGGTTATAGTGGCAGGGGAAGAAGATATACTAGTGAGTTGTCCATCCTCTACACCCTATGTGGAAGCTGCAAAAGAGTCATTGGAAACATCTTTTCAAGCACTAGAAATTGTGAACAATGCTTATGGGGAGGCTCCTCTGGTGCAACTGTGTCTATCTGGTGCCTCCTTGATGGTGGCCTGAGTTATGTTGAGGGATGGGTATGAGCCCGGCATGGGTTTAGGCCGGAATGGTGATGGCACGATAAGCTTGGTGAGGTTCGTTGAAAATCGTGGAAGGTTTGGCCTGGTTACAAGCCTACATATGCCGACAAGAGAAGGGTCACCCTGGAGAGGAAGGAAAGAAGTCTAGTCCATTTACAAGGGTAGGGACCACAGATGGAGAGGGTCCTATCTGCCACATTAGCAAAAGCTTTGTTAGAGCGAGGTGGATGCATGAGAATCAGGTTGTTGTGCTAGATGAAGAAATCGACCAAGAACAGCCAAGTTGGGTGCAGCCGTGCTCCACGAGTTTCAAATTGAATAATTGGCAGATCCTAGAGGGACCTGAGATTTCGATGTCAAATCCAATGTAATCCAATAGTTTGAACCCTATTGCTGGGCCTAGGCTTTAGGGTCTACATCTTTTGTTGGGCATACCTCTTTCCTTAATTATAAATATACAACCTTTTTTATTTGATATGTTCCCTTTTGCACTTTCGTCCATTTCATTCTTCTGCATATTTATTTTCGTTGCGATTAAATTATTTGACGCAGATCCAACAATGAGTCTTGTGAAAGTAGTGCTACCGAGGACCCGAATGTTGACTTTGAACAACTAGTAAATCAAGCCGAGGAGGAGGAAAATGAGGATTGGGGACTTCTCCTAAATTTGAGGAGAATGGTGGAGCAAGAAGAAAGGGAGGTGAAGCCACACCGAGAGGAGATAGAGGTTGTGAACTTAGGCATTGGCAGAGAGAGAAAAGAGGTCAAGGTCGGCACTTGTATGTCCTCGAACATCCGAGATGAGTTAGTGACTCTGTTGCGAGACTACCAAGAAATCTTCGCTTGGTCTTACCAGGATATGCCTGGTTTGAGCTTGGATATCGTGCAGCACAAGCTACCTCTAAATCCCGAGTGCTCCCCGGTAAAGCAAAAATATTTGAGAAGAATGAAACCTGAGATGTCCCTAAAGATAAAGGTGGAAGTGAAGAAGCAATTCGACGCCGGTTTCTTGGCCGTTGCTCGGTACCCAGAATGGGTCGCCAATATCATGCCAGTCCCAAAAAAGGATGGGAAGGTGCGAATGTGCATGTATTATCGGGATCTAAACCGAGCCAGTCCAAAGGATAACTTTCTTTTACCGCACATCGATGTTCTCATAGACAACATGGCTAGTTTTGCCCTATTCTCTTTCATGGATGGGTTTTCGGGTTATAATTAGATAAAAATGGCATCAGAGGATAAAAGGACAACCTTCATCACTCTATGGGGAACCTTCTACAACAAGGTGATGTCATTTGGGTTGAAGAATGTTGGGGCAATA
The DNA here is from genome assembly GCF_000004515.6 of Glycine max. NCBI lineage: Eukaryota > Viridiplantae > Streptophyta > Magnoliopsida > Fabales > Fabaceae > Glycine > Glycine max. The sequence continues at coordinate 32,981,923 of NC_038248.2, read as the reverse complement.
TACCAGCGGGCCATGGTGGCGTTATTCCACGACATGATGCATAAAGAGATCGAGGTCTACGTGGATGACATGATTGCCAAATCAAGGACGGAGGAGGAACACCTTTGTCAATTTGCGGAAGTTGTTCCGGCAACTGTGTAAATACATGTTAAGGTTGAATCCCGCAAAATGTACGTTCGGGGTAAAATCCAGAAAATTGCTCGGTTTTGTCGTTAGCCAAAAAGGAATAGAGGTGGATCCAGACAAGGTAAAAGTAATCCTCGAAATGCCCGAGCCATGTACCTAGAAGTAGGTCCAAGGTTTCTTGGGAAGGTTAAACTACATAGCGAGGTTCATATCACAATTAACCGCCACTTGCGAGCCTCTTTTCAAATTGTTGCATAAAAATTAGTCGGTCCAATGGGACGATGATTGTCAAGTGGCATTTGAAAGGATTAAACGGTGTTTGATGAATCCTCCTATGCTTGTGCCACCGGTGCCCGGAAGACCCTGATGTGTCATTATTTTCTCCTATTTCTTACCCCTTTTTGTCACCATTTTAATTATTGATTAGCCTTAATTATCAAATTAATTATGCAGTTTTATCATTTGGGCCTACTTGACTAATTCTATGTTTTAATTTAATTTCTGGAGAATTATAAGCAATTGGGCTTGGATTCGGAATTAGGCTGAACCGGCTTGGACTTGAAGAGAGCAAACAATTTTATTTGTCGTCCAATTTTATTTTATTTCGTTTTTGGGCTGTATTTTTGTAATTGGGCCACCAGACCTTATTGGGCCTGAAAATTAGATTTGTAAGCTTTGGGGCCTAGTGACCTTTAGTGAGTCCAGCTGCTAGGGTTTTAAGGGTGGTCGATTATTGTTTACGTAGGCATAGATTGTAGGGTAGGGTTTCATTTTCAGTTTTTGGTGTTACTGTTCACGCGCATGGTACTGTTCACGTAGAACTCCATTTTCATTTTCTGCTTCAAATTCCAGTTTCGTTTTCATTTTTGTCTTCTAATTTCAGTTCGTTTTCTGCCTTTGATTTCCTATTTGTTTCTACATTTTGTTTCCAATTGCAATTTCATTTTCGGTTTCTGTTTGTAGATTCATTTTCATTTATGTGTTGCAATTAGTTTCCAGTTGCTGTGTTTCATTTCTGTTGTTAATGGAAGGCTGAATCTCTAGTGTTGTTTTCTCTTGAGGATTAAGCATAGCTCTCTTTGAGGTTTTTGTTATTAATATTAAATTCTGATTAGTTTTTTCCCTTCAGCAATTATTCTTTATTTGTTGCTGATATTAATCCATGCATGCTTAATGCTTGATTAATTGTCTATGTGCTTAATTAACGTTCATGCTTAATGGACATGTGAGAGGGATTAATTGGTGTATGTGTTGCTTAATCACATAATGACAGCCTTGTGTTAATTTTTGCTTAGTAAATTAATTTCGGGTTGGATTAAGTGGTTGAATTGATTAGGGATAAATTCTTGTAACCTAGGATAAGAGACTTGCTTTTGAATCAAGGGGAAACAACATGTTTTAGTTCTGTTATTTTTTTTAATTCAAGTTTGCTTGTTGTTTAAATTACAAAAACAAACAACCCCCCCAATTTCGTTACTATTTTATTATTATATGTTATGAACGTTTGTTTGATCATTGCTCACTGGGAGATGACCTAGGATCACTTCCTAGATACTGCATTTTAATGTTTATTTGATTTGGGTATGGCTCCGATCAGTGCCTAATAATACCTATTGTGGGCACCAACAGAGCCCAAGGATTTAAGCTCTTACGAACCAAACCCTCATCCAACAACTCTTTTACTTGAGGAATAACCTCAAGCCCAATAGGTGTGGCGGTGCTAACAATTGTCTTTTTACAAAGGAGAAGATGTGGAGATTGTCTAAGAGGGGAAGTTTTTTTAATGTTTGTCTTTATTGCAAAATGACTTTCCTTCTTAGCTAATCTCTTGGAGGAGACACTTACCTCCTTACACTCCTCCTTAACCATTAAAGGTTGTCCTTCTTCTTGGGGGTAGATTTCTTCACTATATTCTTCCCTTTTTGCTTCTTCACTTCCACTAGAGGAAGGTGAAGTAGTAGCTTCATCTTGGCTACTATAAATGTCTTGGCCCCTCATAATCATGGTTTTCTTGGTGGGGCATTGAGAAGTAATGTGTCATCTTCTAAGACATTTAAAGCACTTTATAGAGCTAGTCTTCTCTTGCATACTAGTCTTAGAGGGTTGTTTTTCTATTGTCTTCCCCATATCATCTTTGGGCTTAGAAGGTGCCGCCCCTAAGATGCCCTGACCTTGGTCTTTCTTTGGATAATAGTGAGAGCCATAAGATTTTGAAGTAGACTTCCTTTTAAGTTGTTACTCTACCCTTATTTCCCGATCTAAGTAAGCCCCTACATTGTCCTTCCCATGGAAGTATGTGAGGTTAATGTTAGCCTCTTGAGGCTTTCTTTCCTTTCCTCTCCTATGGGAGTGATTTCTAAGATGTGACCTATGCCTTCCTTTATAATAGTCATGAAGTTCTTCAGTAAGGCTCTTACAAGAGTCATGACTATTATAGGAGGCATGTTTTTCTTTTCTTAACTATTTTATTCTCTTTCTTTCTTCATCCCTTATTTGTTCCCTTTCATCTTGATTTATTTCTACCCTCCCTTTTCCTTTTTCTTTTCATTCTAGTTTTTCTTTCCATAACTTGAGGGAACTCAACTCATCTAAGATTCTAGATAGAGGGTCCTTATGACTAGTACCCTCACCATTAACACTAGATGAATGATGACTCATGTTGGTTCCTAAGTTGTGGTTCTTTCTTGTTAGGGGTTTATAAAAGGTAAAAGCTAGGGTTCAAAAGAACTCAAGATAAGTGTGATGAGCAAGAAGAAAGTATTATGTAATAACAAGATAAACTAGGCGTGACTAGTAAAGAAAATAAGCCATGAAAATAAGCAAGAAATTAAAGTGCAAGAAATGTAAACTAGGTGGATCCTAAGAGTGTTAGGATGACCATACTTTGTTTGATCAAGTGGCCTCAGAATAATTAAGAAGGGGGGGGGGATTGAATTAATTATTCCTAAACCTTTACTAATTAAAAATTTACTCTTCTAAGGCTTTTACTATGTTGCTAAGTAAATGAAGAATAGAAAAGAAACTTAACCAAAAGTAAAAGTGAGAATTAAAGTGCACAACGGAAATTAAAAGAGTAGGGAAGAAGGAGATAAACACACAAGAGTTTTTATACTGGTTCGGCAACAACCCGTTCCTACATCCAGTCCCCAAGCCACCTGCGGTCCTTGAGATTTCTTTTCAACCTTGTAAAAATCCTTTTACAAACAAAGATCCACAAGGGATGTACCCTTCCTTGTTCTCTTTGAACAACCTAGTGGATGTACCCTCCACTAGAACTGATCCACAAGAGATGTACCCTCTCTTGTTCTCAGTCAACAACCCAAGTAGATGTACCCTCTACTTGTACCACAAAGGATGTACCCTCCAATGTGTTAAGACAAAGATCTCAGGCGGTTAAACCTTTGAAACTTTGTGAATGGGGATACAAAAGAATTCTCAGGCGGTTATTGCTTTGAAATCTTTTGTATATGGGAAAGGGAAGAATCAAAAGAATTCTCAGACTGTGTCTTATTGAATTCTTTGACAAGGGAGAAGGGAGACACAAAAGAATTCAGGCGGTTAGTCCTTCGTTCTTTTGGAAAAGGTAGAAGAGAGACACAAAAAGAATTCAGGCGGTTAGTCCTTGGCGAATTCTTTTTGGCAAAGGAAGAAGGGAATGAAAAAGATGAATAACAGTTTTCAAGATTTGGAAAACCAGAAAACTTTGGAAAGCTTTTGGTAAAAGGAAGAAGAAGAAGTTCAAAGAGATTCAAAAATCAATTGGCAAAAGTTTGTTGTCTAAAGAATGAATGTATGAAATGAATATCAAATGCAAATCATAGCCTTGCTTTTATAGACTCTTCAAGTCTAGTCAAGAGACCATTAGAAGAGTTATAACCTTTAGAAAAACTTAAAAACCATTTGGAAAAGTTATAACTTTTAGAAAAACTTGAAAACTATTGAAAGAGTTACATCTTTTGATTTTGTTTAGAAACTATCACTGGTAATCGATTACCAAATCAGTGTAATCGATTACACAAAGCTTTTTTGTGAAAGGATGTGACTCTTCACAATTAAATTTGAATTCCAACGTTCAAACACATTGGTAATCGATTACCAATTCATTGTAATCGATTACAACATTTTGAAATCAATTGGAACGTTGTAAATTCAGTTGAAGGCTTTTTGAAAAACATTTTGCAACTGGTAATCGATTACAACAATCTGGTAATCGATTACCAGAGAGTAAAAACTCTTTGGTAAAAGGTTTTGAGAAAAATTCATGTGCTACTCAGTTTTTGAAAAAAAAATTTAATACTTATCTTGATTGAGTCTTCTCTTAATTCTTGAATCTTTAGTCTTGAATCTTGATCTTGATTCTTGGAACTTGAATCTTGAAACTTGATTCTTGATTCTTGAAATCACATTTCCTCTTAAACCTTGAAGTGTTTTTGATTCAATCTTGAACTCATTCTTTGATTCTTGAGATTGTTGGATCGAGTGGCCTCAGAATAATTAAGAAGGGGGGGTTGAATTAATTATTCCTAAACCTTTACTAATTAAAAATTACTCTTTTTAAGGCTTTTACTAAGTTGTTAAGAGAATAAGGAGTAGAAGAGAAACTTAATAGAAAGTAAAAGCGGAAATTAAAATGCACAGTGGAAAGTAAAAGAGTAGGGAAAAAGGAGACAAACACACAAGAGTTTTTATACTAGTTCGGCAACAACCCGTGCCTACATCCAGTCCCCAAGCGACCTGCGGTCCTTGAGATTTCTTTCAACCTTGTAAAAATCCTTTTACAAGCAAAGATCCACAAGGGATGTACCCTCCCTTGTTCTCTTTGAAACCCTAGTGGATGCACCCTCCACTAGAACTGATCCACAAGAGATGTACCCTCTCTTGTTCTCAGTCAAACCCAAGTAGATGTACCCTCTACTTGTACCACAAAGGATGTACCCTCCAATGTGTTAAGACAAAGATCTCAGGCGGTTAAACCTTTGAAACTTTGTGAATGGGGATACAAAAGAATTCTCAGGCGGTTAGTCCTTTGAAGTCTTTTGTATATGGGAAAGGGAAGAATCAAAAGAATTCTCAGACTGTGTCTTATTGAATTCTTTGACAAGGGAGAAGGGAGACACAAAAGAATTCAGGCGGTTAGTCTTTTGTTCTTTTTGGAAAAGGGAGAAGAGAGACACAAAAAGAATTCAAGCGGTTAGTCCTTGGCGAATTCTTTTTGGCAAAGGGAGAAGAGAATGAAAAGAATGAATAGCACAAGTTTTCAAGGTTTGAAAAACCAGAAAACTTCAGAAAACTTTTGGTGCAAAAAAGAACAATAAGTTCAAAGAGATTCAAGGCTTGTAAAGGATTGTAAGAGATTGATTGGAAAAAGTATATAAGATTATTGAAATGCATAGCTTTTATAAACTCTTCATGTCTGCTCAAGAGGACCATTTAGAAGAGTTATAACTTTTAGAAAAACTTAAAACCAATTTGAAAAAGTCAAAAACCATTTGAAGAGTTACATATTTTGATTTACTCAGAAACAATCGCTGGTAATCGATTACCAAATCAGTGTAATCGATTACACAAAGCTTTTATGTGAAAGGATGTGACTCTTCACTTTTGAATTTGAATTTCAACGTTCAAAGGCACTGGTAATCGATTACCAAAACATTGTAATCGATTACAACTTTTTGAAATTAATTGGAACGTTGTAAATTCAATTTGAAAACCATTTCAAAACAATTTTGCTAGTGGTAATCGATTACAGCAATCTGGTAATCGATTACCAGAGAGTAAAAACTCTTTGGTAAACATGTTTTGAGAAAAATTATGTGCTACTCAATTTTTGAGAAAAACTTTTCATACTTATCTGGATTAAGCCTTCTCTTGATTCTTGAATCTTGAGTCTTGAATCTTGAATCTTGATTCTTGAGTCTTGAATCTTGAATCTTGATTCTTGACTCTTAAACTTTCTTCTTGATTCTTATCTTGAACTCTTGAATTGTTCTTGATTCACTTGAGTTGTTCTTTGATTGATCTTTGAGCTTTTTGTCATCACCTTTGTCATCATCTTTTGTTATCATCAAAACACCTTTGAATCACCTTTGATTCACCATGAAGCTTTGCTTCTATAGAGATCATCATCTTTGTTATCATGAAGTGTTCTTGACTTTTGAGCTTTTTGTCATCATCTTTGTTATCATCAAAACTCTTTGAATCAATCTTGATTCATCGTGAAGCTTGCTTCTACAGGTTCCTAACAAAACACTCACTATCCTAGGGGAAAATTGCCTAAAATTATTACACACAATGGAAGTTTGGTATCCTATTGGAGGCTCCCAACACACTTCCAATGAAAGGCCTTTTTGTTACAAAATTTGAAAGCAATGAAGGTAAGTAAATTTCCAATTACAAAATTACTAAAGGGTCCTCAATTTTGGTGGTTGTTCTCCCTTTGATGATTCACTTAATTTGGAGTGCTTCTTATTCCAATAGCTCTTAAGGTGGTTGGCCCCTTGCTTCTTGACTCAAATTCTTCAAGGGATGACACCAATCCTCCTTTCCAATTCCCTATATGACAACTCACAAACAAGGAAACAAAAAGACAAGCAAAAAAATGAAATGAAAGCTAAACCAATAGAGTTTTAACAAGACAAATTTTCAAGGAGTATTCAAAAATTAAATAATGAAAATCACATAATAGCAAACTAGGACTCAAAGAGAAACCTAGAATGGCTCTAGAATAGAGTAGAAAAACAAAAAAGAAATCAAGAAACCTCTAGTTTTGGAACTTGTTTTCACACTACTTTTCAATTGAAATATCAGAACTAAGATTGGTATAAAATAGGCACCAATTATAGAACAAATTTTGAGCCAAAACAACAAGCATGATTTCCTTTCACTCTTTTTTTCCGAGACATTGATTTTCCTGCCAACTTGTGTGATTTTTCTTATTTTTTCATTTTATCCAAATCACTTGGTTCTTTTTTTCTAATTTTTTTTCCAGATGTCTAGAAAATGCAGTATAACTTTCAGCTCAAAATTCGTAGTGACCAATTCCCATTAATTTTTACGAGTTTGTATGTTCAAGCTGCCAGCACCAGCGATTTCAGTCTTAAATTTTTTAAGCATGGTATATTGATTGCCTTAGGCTTACTTTCAACCTTCCTATGTATGTTGAAATCACTAGGCTTGTTACCACACTTATAGGAGTTCAATATTCACTTACGATCAAAATTTCAGCCAGCAATTCAATCACCAAAACTCAAATTCACAATAGACACAAGCATAAGGAAACCTAAAAGTTCAAGAAAAGGTTCACAATCAAAGACTCTCTAAGAATTTGCATGAACATGTTAAGGACTAATTAACATGCAAGATGTGACTCAAAATTCAAATGATAGGCTAAGAATTGAAAGAATACATGAACAAATGTATCTGGAATTAAATCAACAAAAATATAATTCAACACAAACTTAGAACATAATGTGACAATTATTATGACTAAAGATGACTCTAAGACATCATGAATGAAGTGATTTACACTTAGATTTGTGTTTTCTTTTCTGATCAATATTTTGCAAGAAAATTGAGATCTAAAGGTTTAGCAAGGATGATTATGACTGAAAAATGATAGAACCTAAAATCAACACAAAAACATGATTCAAGATTATATAAATTTGAACCATAGAATTGCAAGAACAAGTGTAGTTCTAAGATTTAATCGGTTTATTTTTTTGAATCTACTCTAAACAGCACCAAACCACAAGACAATGGAGGATATACATGGAGAATAAGATGAAGAACAAGGAACTAAAGTGAAATGAACGAACAAAATGATAGAGGAAGCAAAAGAGCATCACCTAGATGAAGATGCTCTTGATACCACATGATGTAGCTCCATGTGGAGCTTGTAGGCCTTGGATCTTCTTCATCAATGGAGTCGTGTGCTTCTTGAAGATCAATGGCAGCGGAATGGAGGAGGAGGAAAGGTGATTGGAGATGCCACTTCAAGGAGAAGATGAGTCAAGAACAAGATTGCAACCATAGGAAGCCATGGATAAGAGCTTGAAGGTACGAGAAGATGAGTGGAGGGAGAAGGAACACGAAATTTTATGCCTCAAGTGAGGTCTGAACTTTGAAGTGTTTTTTCTCAAATTATCAAATTTCAAAAAATACACACACAAGGCCTCTATTCAAATTTCAGTTGAATTTGAATTTGAATTGGAGGAGCCAAAATTTCATCAATTATGATTAGTGAATTTTAGTTATGGTTCAGCCCACTAATCCAAGATCAAGTCCAAGATTCTCCACTAAGTGTGGTTAGGTGTCATGAGGCATGTAAAGCATGAAGGACATGCACAAAGGGTGACTATACAATGTGGCAATGAGGTGTAGCAAGCAAATGCTCACCTCCACCTTAAGATGGTCCAAAATTTAATTGGATGCTCAGGGTGGATACATCTTGGTAGCACCAGGGTGGATGCTCAGGTTGCTCCTATGTCCTTCCTCTAAGACCATCTTCCTAAGTTTGGGCACATTGGGAACAAAAATCCTATCTTAAAGTCTCAAGACTCCATCTGATCCCACATTCAAACTACTATCTCTTCCTGACTCTATAGCTTCTAGCTGAGTCCCTAGAAAAAGATCAGTCTTCTGACTCTCCCTGATATCTCCTAGTAACTCACTGGTGATCCTCAAAACTACCAATCTCACACTATTAGAGGTAACCTCACACGCAAGGCTAAGGTCTCTAAATTGTTCTAGGAAATCCAGCTCTCTAACCATCAATGCATATATATGTAGGGATTTCCTACTCAAGGCGACAGCCACTACATTGGCTTTGCCGAGATGGTAGCTAAACTCAAAATCATAATCTTTAAGAAACTCTAACCATCTCCTTTGAGGCATGTTCAACTCTTTCTAACTAAACAAGTACTTAAGGCTCTTATGATCACTAAACACCTCAAATTTGGAGCCAAACAGGTAATGCCTCTACATCTTATGGGCAAAAACTACAGCAGCCAACTATAGATCATGGGTGGGATAATTCCTCTCATGAGTCTTGAGTTGTCCAGAAGCATAGGCCACTACTTGGCCATTTTGCATCTATACTCCTCCTAAACCCATCTCTGATGCATCACAATACACATCAAAGGATTCTCTCAGGTTAGGCAAAACTAGCACGGGAGCAGTCATCAACTTTTCCTTAAGGGCTTGGAAACTATGATCAAATTGGGTATCCCACACAAAAGCTTGACCTTTACGAGTCAGTTTGGTCAAAGGTAAAGCTAACTTGGAGAAACCTTTTATGAATCTTCGGTAATATCCTGCTAAGCCCAAAATCTCCTAATCTCAAAAACAGACTTAGGATATGCAGCACAATCCTCAAGTTCTCTTCATGTTCCTCTCTAGTCTTGGAATATACCAAAATATCATCTATGAATATTACCACAAAACTATCGAGATAAGGGTGAAAGACCCTATTCATGTAATCCATAAACACACCTGGATCATTAGTCACACCAAAGGGCATGACTAGATACTCGTAGTGACCATAACGGGTCCTAAAAGTAGTCTTCAGAATATCCTCAAACTTCACTCGGATCTGATGGTAACTTAACCTAAGGTCTTTCTTGCTAAACACACAAGCTCCTACCAGTAGGTCCATAAGGTCATCTATTCTAGGCAAAGGGTACTTATTCTTAATTGTCACCTTATACAACTAGTAGTAGTCTACACATAACCTCATGGTGATGCAATACCCCCTAGGAAGGGACTAATTACCAGAGCCATGAGCAAGAGGCTACAAGAGGATTGGGCTAGAGCTGTTGAAGAAGGCCCTAGGGTTCTTATGAGCTTTAGGGTAGATTTTGGGCCCATGGGCTAAGTACGAGCCCACTTATCTTTGTAAATATTAGATTAAGGTTTCATTATTTTTGGGCCTTGTATTTAGGGTTCCATAATGTAGGAAGGGTACCCTAGAAATATAGGAATTTTCAGCCCTTGTATTTTAGGGCACCTAGACTAGTTTTTGTATTAAGGGTAGTTTTGTAATTTCACATGCACTAAGTCAATATTTGATGTGTGTTGGGAAATGAATTTAATTGAATTGGTAGAAGCCCAATCCAATTAAATTTTAGAGGGGGAGGTGAGCATTTGCTTACTACACCCCATTGCCACATCATATAGTCACACTTTGTGCATGTCCTTCATGCTTTACATGCCTCATGACACCTAAGCACACTTAGTGGAGAATCTTGGAATTGATCTTCGATTAGTGGGCTAAACCATAACTGAAATTCACTAATCATAATTAGTGAAATTTTGGCTCCAAAGTTTGGCTCCACAAATTCAATTTCAAATTCAAGTGAAATTTGAATTGAAATTCAAATTTCCCTCCAATTTTGTGTGACACTTAGGCTATAAATAGAGGCCATGTGTGTGCATTTTTTCAACTTTGATCATTTGAGAATTACACTTCAAAGTTCAGACCTCATTTAGAGCACAAAATTTCGTGCTCTTCTCTCCCTCTCCCTTCATTCATCTCCTTCTTCCTCCAAGCTCTTATCCATGGCCTCCTATGGTGGTGAGCTTCTTCTAGACTCATCTTCTCCTTGAAGTGGCGTCTCCTCTCTCTCTCTTCCTTCTCCATTCCGCTGCCATTCATCTTCCAAGAAGCAAAGGAATCCATTGATGAAGAAGATCCTAGGCCTACAAGCTCCAATGGAGCTTACATCACATAGTCTCTGTCATACCCTAATTTTGTCTGGGGCCTATCGTTTGTTGTTTTTTTATCCTTGATAGCCGACTTACAATGTTCGACACCAGTTACCACACAAAAGGAGAGATCGTTCAACGTTTTGATCAGGAATGCGAAAGATACCAAAAAGGAGGGGCAAAAGGGTCATTTTGCTAAGTTTTTTGGCCCCTGGCTCGCTTGGGCCTTCAAAAGACTTCAGCCTAAAGAAACCAGCTCGCCTAGGTGAGCCAGTTACTTTAGGTGTAAGTCTTGGCTCGCCTGGGCGAGCTGCCATGGTCCTAAATGCCTTGTTTTCTATAAATAGGCGTGAAAGGCAGCTGAGGAAGAGGGTTCAACATTCAGTAGTCAAGGAAATTGAGAGAATTAGGAAAGAAGAAGAAGAAACGAAGCCGAGGCGCTACCAAACCGTGATTGTGATCAACCTTTACATCGTTTCTCATTCGGTGTTCTTCGTGCTACCGACGGTTAGTTTTGTTTTTCAGGATTGAATATGATCTATGTACCCTTAGGGGTCCCCCTTGTTGTTTTGTGCATATTCATCTTCTCCATCTATCATCGTCTATCTCTTTTTTCTTTATAAAGTTCAATCTTAACAAATCACTAAGTGTTGTAAAGTTATCTTTAAAAAAAGATTGAAGGTTAATAAACCAAACCAAGATAAAACCAACTCATAACTAATTTCTTTTCATCAAATATCACTTAAGATCATTTCAAGGTCCAACGCCCTAACGACTCTCTCCTATTCTCAAAAATCAAAAGATCGTTTCAAGGTCCAACGTCTTAACGATTTCTCTTCACTTTTCAAAATTTAAAACATTGTTTCAAGGTCCAATGCCTTAAACGACCTTTTTTCGCAATTAAAATCATTCTTTCAAAAACATAAAATGACTTAAAGAACAATGTAGGTCTGAATTCCTCATCGCACCTGAGGATACGTAGGAGCAAGGGCAGTCCCTTTGTCGACCCCAAAAAAAGAAAAAATATAAAAAGGGAAAAGTAAATAATTTTGAAGTCACATTGCACACTCAATTAAAGACTTCCGTCCCTTGTGACAGGCGCGTGGGGTTCCAATACCTTCCCCATCGTAAACAACTCCCAAACCCTTATTTTCAAAATTCACAGACCTCTCTTTTTGGTTTTTCTAGTGTTTTCCTCGAATAAACGTTGGTGGTGACTCCCGCACATTTTCCTTTTTGGAAGATGCTCCTTTGGCTTTTCGCTCGCACTCTCGTCGTAGGGTAGGTTACAACAGTCTCATATCAATTATTATCAATATCATCTTCAATAACAACATCATTCTCTATCAACATTATCATAAACATCAACATCACCTCATATCAATTAATATCATCAATAACAATAGCATCAGTAAATTGCATTCCGCATATACATACATATATAGTTCATGCAACAGGGACAAGCATACATCCCCATAGTTAGGTTCCCTGACCCCAACTATGGTATTAAAAGTCATAAATTATAATAAACTCCCTTCACCTATCGTGAGTTCTCCGTCAGTTCCTCTTTGCGTCACTCGGAGACCTCTCTCGTTCATGTTTGTCAGTCCAAACGCAAGGTTTTATATACCAAATTCAAGTAAATTTAGTATAGATTTCAAAGACAAGGTTAATAACAACATTTGGGGTCAAATACCCCTGTCAAAATATAAAGGGCTAAGGGGTGTTTTAGATTCTACTAAAAGAAGAAGTCATTTTGAAATTCTGATCACGCCAATGTGACTAGGGTTCAGTGAAGGTCACGAAAATAACATCAATTTATAAAAATATAACTTTTACAATGTCTCATTTTCATGGGTTTTTCAAAGGAAGTATAAAAACACCCAATTACAGTACCCAAAACACAAGAGACACTAAGAGAAACTCAAACTAACTAAGAGAAAGGCTTAGAAGTCAAGATTACCTTAGAGAAGCTACGAAAGAAAGGATTGAAGGAATTTTCTCCACCGAATCCTTGAGGTGGATTCTGCGAATTCTGCTCCAATTAAAATGTCCTTTCGATGTGGTGGTTTGGCAGCAAGCAACGTTGGCTCGTGGTGGCCACACATAGTCGTAGGTGGTGGAGGAGGACTCTCTAGGATTTTTTGGATGGAGTTTTGAGAGAAAGAGGCATAAATTGTGTTTTTCACGCTAAAAAACATATTTATAATCTGCCGATCTCACTTAGCGAGTTTGTCTTGCTAAGTGGGAGTCCACTTTTGGTGCTAAGCACGACTTTTCGTGCTTAGCGCAATTCCTCTCGGGTTGGAATTGCGCTTAGCGCGCTTCTTGCGCTAAGCGAGAGGTCAAAAGTTGTTATTTTGAAAATCCCAATGGTCAAACCTTGGGAATATGTCTTAAGAACTTCGAGTCAAAATTTGAAGATGATCCAACGGTTAACAACCTAGGGTCGAGTCAAAATTTGAAGACGATCCAACGGTTGAACTTCAAGTCAATCATATAATCAAATAACACGCTAAATACAATCAACATTGATTTATAATTAGCGAAATTTTAGGGCGTTACAGTCTTTTACTCACCAGCCTTGTTAGCATTCTCTCTATAGAGAGCTCTAGTGACATGGGAGTCAGAGTTCTTCTCCCGCCTTCCTAGTAGATACTGCCCTCATGCAAACAACTTGTTGTCGTTGCAATGGTATCGCAGGACAATGCTTATCTTCATTTCTTAGACCTTGGAGGCAAGGGTCTTCTTGTTGACAAATTCAGCATGTCTCCAAAAGGTTCTTATCAGTTTAGGGTAGATGGTTTGAGGTTCATTAAAGAAATGTCTGGCACAACATAACATAAGGGTTTCATTTTGCTTTAGGTCTACTTTTTTGAGTTCTTTGATATCGAAAAAAGTGTTCTACATGGATGGATGGCTCATTATCTATGTGTATTGTGTTGATTTCGATGGTTGGGATAGCTTTAGTTATAGGGGTGTTTGCAGAGGCCATTTGAGGGAGATGAAAGCTAAGGTTTGGATACTCAGAGAGGAAGTTAAAGTGTTTGCAAAGAGAATGTAATCCTAAGAGTTTCAACATAATGGAGGGTTTTATAGTCGGCTTTTTGGCTTTTTCAAGAAAAATCAAACCATAATTTATGTCAACCTACACTAGAAGCATACTCTAGAAATTATAACAACAAACAAATTAGCATAGAACATAGATTAAACACTATTAGGTCTGGATGACCATTTGTCTCATCCTCCTTGGATTTTGATGAATAACAATAAGTACAAATTATTGATGTTCTAATGAGTTTTTGACAAGTAGACAGGAACAATATGTTAAAGGACATAAAATTATTTAGTATCGTGCATAATGAAAGAGAGAATAGTATGTTTTATCTAGCATCCAACATGCTAAATCCAAATAGTGTCCACCCTTAAGAAAATCAGTATTATACATTGTCTTTTAGTTAATTTGTGCGTCTAGTCTTAGAGAAACTCAACAAGACTAAGAATGATGTAAAAAGGAAGTGCATGTGTTATACAATCCAAGCCATGGACGCTTGGTTCAGATCATTCTAGATGCAAATTCAAGAACCACCATTGTTGACCTTCCAAAAACTCAAGAACAGAAAAACATAAAATATGGATAAGATGAAGAAGATGAATAGAACGATGCCACGATCCACAGAGAATCGATAAGCCGAATGAGGATTCGTCAAAAAGGAATAGCTTCCTTGATAAGAATCAATTTGGTTTTCAGTCAAAAACCAAAGAAGAGGCTAAGCTCTCTCTAAGCACAAGCTTAATTTCAATTATGTCAAAGGTGCTTACAATTAAAAGTTTTTGAGTATTTATAGAACTAGTCTTAAGAAGATAACTAATCCTTTAATAAGACCTATTTACATCAAACTCAAGCCCATTACACAAATAAACAAAAAACAAAATTTTTTGTAAATTCACGCTGAAGGTGTGCGCTAAGCCTGACAACTCCCAATTTCTTCTTAGGTTGGAATTGGGTTAAGCCAAATAGGTCTCAAGAAGCCCGACAGGTCGCGCTAAGCCCCAACGCTAAGCTAGACAACTCTCGCTAAGCCTAATTTCTCCTCAGATTGGAATTGGGCTAAGCTAGACAGCTCACACTAAGCCTAGGTGTTTTGTTTAGCAATCTTTAATGTGCTCCAATTCAGCTCCTTGTTTAAGCTTGGCTATAGACCTTGTCATTGGCCCCTTCAACTCATGAAGTGTTTCTATGTCCTTAAACTCTTTGGATATCCCTCTATCATCCCCTCCTTCTTGAAAATATTTGTCCTCGGATGTGCATCCAAAACACCTACATCACAAGAAGAAAGATCAGCAACATTGAAAGTAGAACTCACCCTATACTCACTTGGCAAGTCAATCTTGTAGGCATTGTCATTAATCCTCTCAAGGACCTTGAAAGGTCCATCACCTCTAGGTTGGAATTTATATTTCCTTTGTGAAGGAAACCTATCCTTCCTTAGATGTACCCAAACCCAATCTCCGAGTTCAAATACCATGGACTTTCTCACTTTGTTTGCTTGACGTGCATATTGCTCCATCTTCTTCTCAATTTGATTTCTCACTCTTTCATGAAGATCCTTAACAAAAGTGGCTCTAGAAAGCCCATCCTTACTCAAAATAGAAGAATCATTAGGTAAGGGAATTAAATCAATAGGAGATAAAGGATTAAAACCATAAACAACCTCAAAAGGAGAAAAAGAAGTGGTAGAGTTGGTTACCCTATTATAGGCAAACTCAACATGAGGTAACCATTCTTCCCATATTTTCAAATAACCTTTGATGTAACACTTTAGGAATTGTGAGAGTGTTCAATTCACTACCTCAATTTGCCCATCAGTTTGAGGACGACAAGTGGTGTAGAAAAGAAGCTTGGATCCAAGTTTTCTCCATAATGTTTTCCAAAAATGACTAAAAAACTTGGAATCCCTATCCGATACAATGCTCCTAGGAAATCCATGAAGACGCACTATGATCGGAGCCATACCCAAATCAAATAAACATTAAAATGCAGTATCTAGAAAGTGATCCTAGGTCGTCTACCAGTGAGCAATGATCAAACAAACGTTCATAACATATAATAATAAAATAGTAACAAAATGGGGGGGGGGTGTTTGTTTTTGTAATTTAAACAGCAATCAAACTTGAATTAAAAAAAAATAACAGAACTAAAACATGTTGTTTCTCCCTTGATTCAAAAGTTAGTCTCTTATCCTAATTTACGAGAATTTATCCCTAATCAATTCAACCACTTAATCCAACCCGAAATTAATTTACCAAGTGAAAATTAACACAAGGCTGTCATTATGTGATTAAGCAACACATACACCAATTAATCCCTCTCACATGTCCATTAAGCATGAATGTTACTAAGCACAAAGACAATTAATCAAGCATTAAGCATGCATGGATTAATATCAGCAACAAATACAGAATAATTCGTGAAGGGGAAAAAATGATCAGAATTTAATATTAATAACAAAACCTCAAAGAGAGCTATTCTTAATCCTCAAGAGAAAACAACACTAGAGATTCAGCCTTCCATTAATAGCAGAAATGAAAAGGAAATCAAAGGAAGAAAATGAAATGAAATTAGAAGACAGAAATGAAAACGAAACTGGAATTAAAAGCAGAAAACGAAACTAGAATTTGAACCAGAAAACGAAAATGGAGTTGCTACGTGAACAGTAACCCCGAAAACTGAAAATGAAACCCTACAATCCTCTTTACGTGAACAATAACCGACCCACTCCTAAAACCCTAGCAGCTGGGCTCACTAAAGGTCACTAGGCCCCAAAGCTTACAAATCCGATTATTGGGCCCAATAAGGTTTGGTGGCCCAATTACAAAAATATAGCCTAAAAACGAAATAAAATAAAACTGGACGACAAATAAAATCATCTGCTCTCTTCAAGTCCAAGCCAGTTCAGCCCAATTCCGAATCCAAACCCAATTGCTTATAATTCTCCTGAAATTAAATTAAAACACAGAATTAGTCAAGTAGGCCCAAATGATAAAACTGCATAATTAAGGCTAATCAGTAATTAAAATGGTGATAGGAAGGGGTAAGAAATAGGAGAAAATAATGACACATCAAATTTCCCCACACTTAGCCTTTTGCACTCCTGGGCAAAATCAAAAAGCAGAGCAAGGAACAAATCCAGAGACATTAAAGAGAGACAAACAAACACAAAAACATTTACATATTTCTCAATGAATCTCAAGGAATGAAAGGAATGGGCAACATCCAACAATAAAGAGTTAAAGAATCAAGACAGTCATGAAAATCATCCAAGCACCTTAAACATGGCAAGGTAGTCAATCAGCTCAAGAATTAAATGAAAAGTGATAAAGCCTCACAAGATATGCACTCTATCTCTCAAGTGTCTAGGCTACTATTTACTCTCAGAGCACCCATGAAAACAAACACCACATAGACTTGGCAAGACTCTAAAATTGACAACCAAACACCACAAACACATGCACATGAGGATCAAAAGGTCTTTTAAGGTTGTAATGGGGCCAGGGACAAGGTAGAGGAAAGTATGGCATAAGTAGCTAAAACCCAAAGGAATAGAGGAGCAATGGGAAATAAGTGGAAACTAAGCAAAAGTAGTAAACCCAAAACCTCCAATATCAACAAAATCAACCAAGTCCTCAAACCAGTCCAAGTCCTCAAAACAAGACCTTATTTATTCAACTTCATTCTTTTTCTGTTTTTCTCTTTTTTTATTTATTGAACAATAGCATTTGAAAGCATTTTGAATATTTGAAAAATAAAGCAACAATTAGGCAATATATGTATATACATCAACCATGGCAAAAATACATCATCAAGCATGGCCAAAAAAAACATATCATCCAATGGAACATACCCCCCCCCCCCCCCCCCCCACACACACACACACTTATTCCCAAAAAAAAATCCAAAGCTCAAAATTCCTTAAGGGTAGGGTGAGATCATGGTTTTTCACTTAAGGCTTGTAATGAGCTTCAAAACAAAGAAAGGGGAACATAGGCTCAAAGGGGCAATCAAAGGAATTAATTCAAGGTAGGCTCATTTGGCTAGAGGCTTATAAGAACAAAATGCCTAAATCATCTCCCAACATGCATGTGAACCAAGAAGTATCAACAAGAGTCAAGCCAAGGCTATTGTGCAAGCAATCAATGGGGCAAAACACACCGAATAAAATAGATGATGATGACTCAAAATCTCACCAAGGGTAAATCTATCACTTTCAATTCAGCCTTTCAAAACTAACTTGACATGTAGAGAAAAACAAGGATTTCAATTCACAAAATGCCAAGAAACTCCTATTTCGAAAACAATTACCCATTACCTGTACATAACCTAGAATTCAAAGAGAAACATGCAATGCTGTACACAAAACATAAAACCAAAATAACAAAATTAACCTAGAAAACCCCAAACAAAGAACAGTCTCCTCCCTACACTTAAACAACACATTGTCCTCAATGTAGCACAATCATAAGATCAAGAGCAATCAGAACAATCAATAAATTTGGACAAGTGCAATAAAAGTAAAGAAGGAGACAGAAAAAGAAAACTCCCTAAGTCATGGCAGAAGAGAAGTAGGGTGAAGTAAGGAGGTCTCCTCCACCACTACATCCACCAAGGAAGGATTTATGAGGAATGGTTTCAGCCGGTGTCCATTGACCATGAAGCTCTTATATGGATTCACTTTCGATCTCAACTGTACCATAAGGAAAAACATTAGTCACCACAAAAGGACCAATCCACTTTGACCTCAACTTACCACTCATGAGTCCGAGCCTAGAGTTATACAATAAAACTTTCTGTCCAACCACGAAGTCCTTCTTAGCTATCAAGTTGTCATGGAACTTTTTGGCCATCTCCTTGTAGAATTTGGAATTCTCATAGGCTTCTAAATGGATCTCATCTAGCTCACTTAGTTGAAACTTCCTTTCCTCTCCAGCCTGATCAACAGAGAAGTTGCAAGTCTTTACAGCCCAGTAGGCTCTGTGCTCTATCTCTACATGAAGATGACATGCCTTGCCAAAGACAACCCGATAAGGAGACATTCCTATGGGTTCTTTGTAGGCAGTCCTATGTGCCCAAAGAGCATCATCCAGCCTGGTGCTCCTTTCTGTTCGGCTGCACAATCTTCTCCAAGATCCTTTTTATCTCCCTGTTTGAAATCTTAGCCTGCCCATTAGTTTGGGGGTGGTAAGGTGTGGAAATTTTGTGCACGACCCCATACTTTTTGAGCAAGGCATACATGGATCTGTTACAAAAATGGGTGCCTTGATCACTAACGATAGCTTTAGGGACTCCAAACCTGCAAAACAGATTAGATCTAACAAAATCCACAACAACCTTAACATTGTTAGTTCTAATGGCTTTGGCTTCCACCCATTTTGAAACATAATCAACAACAAGGAGAATATAAACAAAACCAAAAGAGACAGGGAAAGACCCCATAAAGTCTATACCCCAGACATCAAACACCTCACAGAACAACATGGATTGTTGAGGCATTTGATGTCTCCATGAAAGTGAGCCGCCTGCTCTCTGACAACGCTCACAAGTGCTACAGATTCTCCACGCATCCTTGAAGATGGTGGGCCAATAGAAACCACAGTCAAGCACCTTGCAAGCTTTCCTTTGTATGCCAAGATGGCCACCTGGTGCGGAAGAATGACAGAATTACAGGACCGAGTCAATCTCATGGTCTGGAATGCATCTCCTAATAACTTGGTCACTACACAACTTCCACAAATAGGGGTCATCCCAAATATAATGCTTAGCATCACTTTCAATTTTATCAGTTTGAGCTTTAGATGCTAAGGGAGGAAAAAAAGAAGCAACCAAATAATTCACAATATTAGCAAACCAAAGAGTAGGGAAGGAATCAGAAATATTATACAGAATGTACAAATGGTCATCCGGAAAATCATCCCGAATGGGTGAGTCCTCAGACGCACGCTTAATCCTACTCAGGTGGTCAGCTATGAGGTTCTGTGCACCGCTCCAATCACGGATCTCCAAATCAAACTCTTGGAGCCAAAGCATCCACCTGATCAATCTAGGCTTTGATTTAGCCTTCTTCAACAGATACTTCAGAGCTGCATGGTCAGTATAAACAATAACATGAGTACCAAGCAAATATGAACGAAATTTCTCAAGAGCAAAAACTATCACTAATAGCTCCTTCTTTGTGGTAGTGTAATTTGCTTGGGCAACATACAAAGTTCTAGAAGCGTAGTAGATCACCCGAGGCAGCTTGTCAATCTTTTGAGCAAGGACAGCCCCCAATGCATAATTGGATGCATCGCACATCAGTTGAAATGGGGCTGTCTAATCAGGTGCCTGAATGATAGGGGTGGCAGTGATGGAAGCTTGCTTGTGGGGCTTCTAAGGAGGCTGGATCTTTGAGCTTCAATGAGGTCCTTTAATGGTGATTTTCCACCATGGAGATGCAGCGGAAGACAAAGGAGAAGAGGTGAGAGGAGGCGTCATCCACTAGGGAATAAGCCATGGAAGAAGGAGCTTCACCACCAAGATGAGCCTTGGATAAGAAGCTTGGAGAGGATGCTTCAATGGAGGAAAAGAAAGAGAGAGAGAAAGAGAGAGGGGGGAGCACAAAATTGAAGGAAGAAAAAGAGAGAGAAGTTGAACTTTGAGTTGTGTCTCACAAGACTCTCATTCATCAAAGTGGCAACAAGTGTTACACATGCTTCTATTTATAGACTAGGTAGCTTCCTTGAGAAGCTTTCTTGAGAAAACATCCTTGAGAAGCTTCTTTGAGAAAACTTCCTTGGGAAGCTAGAGCTTAGCTACACACACCCCTCTTATAACTAAGTTCACCTCCTTGAGAAGCTTCCTTGAGAAGATTCCTAAAGAAGCTAGAGCTTAGCTACACACACCTTTCTAATAGCTAAGCTCACCTCCTTGAGATGAGAAGCTAGAGCTTAGCTACACACCCCCTATAATAGCTAAGCTCACCCCCATGACAAAATACATGAAAAAAAAAATAAAGTCCCTACTACAAAGACTACTCAAAATGCCTTGAAATACAAGGCTAAAACCCTATACTACTAGAAAGGCCAAAATACAAGGCCCAAACGAAGGAAAAACCTATTCTAATATTTACAAAGAAGAGTGGATCCTACCTTGACCCATGGGCTCAAAAATCTACCCTAAGGTTCATGAGAACCCTAGGGCCTTCTTTAGTAGCTCTAGCCCAAGCCTCTTTGAGTCTTCTATCCAATACCCTTGGGGGTAGGATTGCATCATCCCCTCCACCTTGGAAAGGATTTGACCTCAAATCCTGAGGTTCTTCATACTCTAGGCTCTTTCCCTCGACACCTGTAAAAATAATAAAAACATATGTATTAGTGGTGTTGGGTATGTTAGAGTAGGGTAAGGTCTGAAAACCCCTTTCATGGACATCTTCCCATGAGGGAACATGGTTCCTCACCAACTCAATGAGTGGTGCTACAAGTATAGAAAAATATGGGACAAACCTTTTGTAAAAGTTTGTTAAGTCATGGCAGCCCCAGATTTCCCTTATACTTGGTGGAGTGGGCCAATCAGGAATGACCTATATTTTCTTAGGGTTCGTGGGTACCCCTTGATCACTATTTAAAAAATTAAGGAAAGTAATGCAATAAAGTGTACCTTTTTCTGTATTTTTATGTTGATTATTCCTACAAAAAAATACGACAAACCTAAGGTGTCCCATATGAGCACCTAAGTTTGTATTAAAACCAAAAATAAGAACAAACCTACCTAATGAGTCCCTATGTACATCAATCATGAAGACGTTGGGTGCATGACTGATTTTACAAAAAAGGGTTGCAACACTTAACACATTCATCATATCACTTATTGTAGGGATTTGGTGCCTAATAATACCTATTTTGGGTACCAACAAAGCACAAGGATTTAAGCTCTTACGAACCAAACCCTCATCCAACAACTCCTTTACTTGAGGAATAACCTCAAGCCCAAGAGGTGTGGCAGTGCTAACAAGTGTCTTTTTGCAAAAGAGAAAATGTGGAGGTTGTCTAAGAGGGAAAGTTTCTTTAATGTTTGTCTTTATTGTAAAATGAGTTTCCTTCTTAGCTAACCTCTTGGAGGAGACACTTACCTCCTTACACTTCTCTTTAACCATTAATGGTTGTCCATCTTCTTGGAAGAAAACCATCATCCTCTGCTTCACTAGAGGAACTATAAGAACTCTTAAATGACTCACTATCCACCTCTCCATTCTTCAACATAATCATGGTCCTTTTGTTAGGACATTGGGATGCAATATGACCCTTTCCCAAACACTTAAAGCATTTAATGGAACTAGTTTTATTG
The DNA here is from genome assembly GCF_000004515.6 of Glycine max. NCBI lineage: Eukaryota > Viridiplantae > Streptophyta > Magnoliopsida > Fabales > Fabaceae > Glycine > Glycine max. Next base: position 32,959,716 of record NC_038248.2, on the reverse strand, counting down.
GGATGGGGTTGAGTATGAGAAGTATGATTACCTCTTGAAGACTTCCTTTCAAGATGTTGCAAAGAAGAACCCTTCTTCTTGGAAGTGTCTTTATCCTTCCAAGATGAATAAGTGTATGACGTCTTCTTATAGGTTTTTTTCCTCTTCAATTGTTGCTCCACTTTCACAGTCCTATGTATAAGTTCATCCATGTTGTTCTAGCTTTGAAGCTCTACAACATCTTGAATGTCCCTATTCAAGCCATTCAAAAATCTAGTCATTCTAGCCTCATTAGTCTCTTCAATGTTTGCTCTTTTCAAAGAAATCTCCATCTCCTTGTAATAATCATCAACACTTTTACTTCCTTGATAGAGCCTTTGTAATTTGTTATGCATTTCCCTTACATAGTGAGGTGGGACAAATCTGTCCCTTATGATTCTCACATCCAAGTGTCCACTCTATGTCTTCTAAATCTTTCTCTATCCACTTGGATTTGATTCCACCACACCAATGCATATCCTTCAAATTCTAAGCTAGCCAACTACATTTTTTTTCTTCATTAAAATTGTAGCAATTGAAAATTTGGTCCATTTTCATCTCCGAATTAAGGTGATGTAGCTCCATGTGGAGCTTGTAGGCCTTGGATCTTCTTCATCAATGGAGTCCTTTGCTTCTTAAAGTTCAATGGCAGTGGAAAGGAGAAGGAAGAAAGATGATTGGAGACACCACTTCAAGGAGAAGATGAGTCAAGAAGAAGCTCACCATCATAGGAAGCCATGGATAAGAGCTTGAAGGTAGGAGAAGATGAGTAGAGGGAGAAGGAGAGAAGGAGCACGAAATTTTGTGCCTCAAAAGAGGTCTTAACTTTGAAGTGTAATTCTCAAATGAGCAAAGTTCAAAAAATGCACACACATAGCCTCTATTTATACCCTAAGTGTCACACAAAATTGGAGGGAAATTTGAATTTCTATTCAAATTTCACTTGAATTTGAAATTGAATTTGTGGACCCAAATTTTGGAGCCAAAATTTCACTAATTATGATTAGTGAATTTTAGCTATGGTTCAGCCCACTAATCCAAGATCAAGTCCAAGATTCTCCACTAAGTGTGCTTGGGTGTCATGAGGCATGTAAAGCATGAAGGACATGCACAAAGTGTGACTATATGATGTGGCAATGGGGTGTAGCAAGCAAATGCTCACCTCCACCTCTAAAATTTAATTGGATTGGGCTTCTCCCAATTCAATTAAATTTATTTCCAACCACAAACATCAAATATTCACTTAATGCATGTGAAATTGCAAAACTACCCCTAATACAAAAACTAGTCTAGGTTCCCTAAAATACAAGGGTTGAAAAATCCTACATTTCTAGGGTACCATACCTATATTATGGAGCCCTAAATACAAGGCCCAAAAACAATGAAACCTTAATCTAATATGTACAAAGATAAGCGGGCTCTTACTTAGCCCATGGGCCCGAAATCTACCCTAAGGCTCATGAGAACCGTAGGGCCTCTCCTGCATCTCTGGCCCAATCTTCTTGGAGTCTTCTATCCAATGCCCTTGGGGGGTAGGATTGCATCACTTCCCTCCTTGAACAAATACCCTTCAGCAATGTAGAATCCATATTGGGCCTTGTGCCCACAGCTAGCATAAATAGGAGAGAAGTTCTCATCAGAAACATACAATTCCCTTATGTCATCAAATCCTAAAATTTGAGCTCCAAGGGAAGAAAGCAATGTGTGTCTCCTAGAAAGAGCATATGCAACCACATTGGTTTTTCCCTTTTTGTATTTGATAACATATGGAAATTTCTCTTGGAAATTTACCCATTTTGCATACCTCTTGCTTAAACTTGCATTGCCCTCTAATGTACTTAAGTGATTCATGATCACTATGAATAACAAAGTCCTTGGAAACAAGGTAATGTTCCCAAGTTTGGAGGGCTCTAACTAAGGCATAAAGCTCCTTATCATATGTAGGGTAGTTGAGAGCGACACCATGAAGTTTCTCACTAAAGTAAGCAATAGGGTGCCCACCAGAATTTCAAAACTAACACCAACCAGAATTCAAGCCATAGCGGACTTAAGAAGAAAGTGTGCCAAAACTGACACCAACCAGAATTTCAACCTTGAAATCAAGAGTAGTGTTTATGTTTCTTAAGGCTTGGATAGTTACAATTTGTGTTTTCTTATACTCAATTGTCTTGGATAACATAATTCAAGAGAGCTTAAGACTTATTTTGATTCACAAATCCAGCCACAACTTAGCACCACAACTCAATTTCTTCATAGGCATCATATAGGAAACTTAGAAAACAAGAAAAGTTCAACAAGAAGACTACTTCTAGGATTTGATTTAGAACATGTTATGAACTAAATAACATGCATGAATTAGACCCTAAATTCAAATGATGGGCTAAAAATTTCAAGAATGCAAGAAAAAATGTATTTAGAATTCAATCAACAAAATCAAAATTCAGCATAAACTTAAAACATAATGTGACAATTATTATAACTAGACATGACTCTAGGACAACATGAATGAAGCGATTTACACTTATATTTTTGTGTTTTCTTTTCTAGTTAATATTTTGCAAGAAAATTGAGATCTAAAGGTTCAGCACAAGAAGATTATGACTGAAAAATGATAGAACCTAAAATCAACACAAAAACATGATTCAAGAGTAGATCTATAAAATTTAAACCATAGAAATGCAAGAGCAAGTATAAATCTAATATTTAATCGGTTTATTTTTTTTAATCTACTCTAAACAGCACTAAACCACAAGACAATGGAGGAGATACATGAACTTGAAGTCGAATTTCTCAAATGATCAAAGTTGCAAAATACGCACACAAGGCCTCTTTTTATAACCTAAGTGTCACATAAAATTGGAGGAAAATTTAAATTTCTATTCAAATTTCATTTGAATTTGAATTTGTGGAGCCAAAATTTCACTAATTATGATTAGTCAATTTTAGCTATGGTTCAACCCACTAATCCAAGATTCTTCACTAAGCGTGTTTAGGTGTTATGAGGCATGTAAATCATGATGGACATGCACAAAGTGTGACTATATGATATGGCAATGGGGTGTAGCAAGCACATGTTCACCTCCCCCTTAGGCTAGTCCGAAATTTAATTGGATTGGACTTCTTCTAATTCAATTAAATTTCTCTCCCAACGCACACATCAAATAGTGCACTTAATGCATGTGAAATTACAAAATTACCCATAATACAAAAACTAGTCTAGGTGCCCTAAAATACAAGGGCTAAAAAATCTTACATTACTAGGGTACGCTCAACTTGTGGGGTATCCTCCCTACACTATGGAGCCCTAAATACAAAGCTCAAAAAATAATAAAATCCTAATCTAATATGTTCAAAGATAAGTGAGATCATACTTAGCCCATGTGCCCAAAATCTACCCTAGAGCTCATGAGAACCCTAGGGCTTTCTCCTGCATCCCTAGGCCAATCTTCCTGGAGTCTCCTAGTCATGACTCTGGTGATGGGTCCCCTGCTTGGAAGGATTGCATCATTTGTGCTAGTGATATGGCAAAGTGGCTTATTTTTTAGAAAATATTATAGAAATTGTAGAGATGGAACTAGGAAGTGGCTTATTTTTGTTACTTGAGTTATATTGTAAACACTATTATACATTACTATATAAGTTAATTCCTCTTTCCTAAAATATTTCTTTAGTGTTAAACCTGATTTATAAAAAATAAATTTCACCAATAAATGAAATAATAAAAATATTTAATAAATAAATTATATTATATATTAGTTAATATATGTTTTCATACTATCACTTGAACATAGGTTCAGATATATCCAAACCTGCATTCTGCAATTTTGTGGTGGTTTTTCTACAATTTGAGTCGGTTGCATTTTTGGGGTTAAAACTATCACAAATTGCTTTTTTTTCAATTTATGGCAGTTTTTCTGTAACTGGTGTCAGCTTTTAACCCCCCGACAATCTTTGTGTAGGTTTGAATTTGCCTAAATATAGCTTTGGATCAAAATTTGATACATTTAAATTTCACGAGGACGAAAAATGTATTAGAAATTGTGCAGGATGAAATCCAAATATTTTCAGTTTTATGAGGACGAAAAATATATTTTAACCTTTTTATTCTATTTTTTCTCATTTTTTTACCACAACGCCAATTTATATATTTATTTTAATATTATAATATTTATGTTATAACTTTACAAAATTATAATGTTACCATATTTAAAATAAATTATATGAATTAGTGAAGTGATAAAAAAAATGAGAAGAAAAAGAGATAAAAGAAAGGATATGAAAGACAAAAGTGATTATAAAAATTATATAATTTAGTCATTCAATATTTTGTTTTATATTTATTAGCTAAATTTATTACAAATATATTAGTAATAAAATAATTTACATAAATTTATAATTTTATATAATTGATGATAGTATAATATTTATGTTACAAATTTATACAATTATAATGTTATAATAATATAATTAACATTATAATTTTATACATTTAAATTTTATATCATTATAATTTTATAAATTTATTAAATACATATTATAATATTAAATTAATTTTTATAAATTAGTGATGTTGTAAAGAAATAGAATACAAAAGGATAAAAATATGAATGAAAAAATCATATGAAAATATTAAATAAATATTTTGAAAAAGGAATTAACTCATAGTAATGTATATATAATAGTGTTTACAATATAAATAAAGTAAGTGAAACGGTTTAGTGGTTTTAGTTGTAAAGAAGAAAGGAAGGGACTTGAATTCTTGTCCAATTGCTATTATTTTTACAATATTTTCAAAATAATAGAGCAATGGATGAAGAAACTGAAATTGTGTGATATTAAAAATTAAGGAACCAAAATTATGTATTAGAAATTATTGGGAGACCAAACTTACAATTTAGCCTAATTCTAATTAAGAGGGTATATTGGATTAGGATTTTAAAAGACTATTTTGGCATAAAAAAAGTCTTTTGGATTTTAAAGATTATATAAGAATATTATGACTTATAAGATTTTTTTACAAGACTTTTATGATAGTTTGGATTTTAATTGATTTATATCATAAGAGTTTAAAGGATTTGAAAGGACTTCATAGATTTATAAGATTTGAAAGAATTCTATGAATTTTTAAAAACACATTCAAGATTACATGAGTTAGTGAAAAAAAATAATAAGAAATATTGAGGTTTGGATAAAAAAAGTAAAACTAATATAATTTTTTTAATCTTTTAATAGTTATAGTGATTCTAGCTTTATGTTCTCCTATACTAATCTTTCTTGCAATAACATCTTCTCATTCTCACTTTTGGATTTGAACAATAGACTTGGTTTTCTGATTTTTTTTAATTACTACAATTATTTTATGATAAATCTAATGACATGTTTAAATGTGGTGCAATAATAAATATATACTAGAAGGGAGTAGTGAGAGTAGAAAATTGGTACGAGGGTTATTGAGTTATGTGAATAACGAAATTAAGGATGTCAGTAATAGAAACATTGTGTCGAGCAAGGGATGGACATAGTCTGCATAAGAAAAACATGATTAATCTTAGCACATAACACAAACATTAATTTAATTTAAAAAATAAAAGAAAAAGTACAGAGGGAAAGAATATATTTGATATTTTTTTATTCCAAAAGAATAGGACAAATATATATAACACACGTATATTAAAAAATATTAAAGAGAGAAGACGGTATGTGTGACGATGAGAGAAAATAAAGTCTGGTAACCAATAGAAAAAGAAAGAAAAAATCTAGTAAAATTCAATGAAATCTATCAAAAATCTTCTTTAAAAAAATCCATCAAAATTCATATATTTTTTAATACCAAAAGACTTTTTATAAGTTATAAAAAAAATCCCGATTAAATACAACCGGATTTTGTTGTCTTCCTTAAAAAATCTCAAATGTCTTAATTGAATAGCAAAATACTTATTTATACTATATAAAAATCATGATTGAATACCACAAGACTTTTTTTTATAAAATCCTGATTAAAAAAGTCTTTTAAAATCATTTGAAATTCTAATTCAATACACCCATAATTAAGTCTTAAAAACATTCCATTTCACTTTTAATTATTGCCTAAGCTTCTAGGATATAAAACAATACACACGATCTAATTATATTAATATTTTAAATTTATAATTAATATTAGAAATAAATAAATAAATATTATGGGTATATGATATATCAATATATTTTACTTTTCAATTTAATTTTATTAAAACCTTAAAATTCTTTTAGATTATAATTGTTGCCCAAGCTTCTAGGATTTAAAACAATACACACAATTTAATTATATTAATATTTTTAATTTATTATTACCCTAAACCTCTTAGTGTAAACTATTATCGTTGTTACTACTCCTCCTCCATCACCACTACCATCTCCAATTGCTCGTGCACCTATAGCAACCATTGCATGATCCCCTAGCTATAAACATCATTAGCGTCATTGGCAAGTTGACCAACCCTAACAAAAACAACATCGAAAGAAGCATAAGATCCTGAACACCAGAAAAAAGAGGCTAATGCATTGACCCAAAAGAAGGTCTCTACCATCACCATTTGGTGAGGTTGGATTTGACAACATGACCTTTCCCTCTCTTGTGCAAGACCTCGAAGTTCATACCAACACGTGATGGTAACTTCATGACGACTCCACTATTAGCCTCTGCCATCTTGATTTTGATGACCAACCTACTATGGTGCGCCACCAATTCATCAAAAGTGAACTTGACAAGAAAATTCCAAGTGAAGTTGGTGACATTGTTTTTGTCCATGATGTTAGAGATAAGGGGAGCAACATGAAGACTTAGCCTCGAAGCTTGAAGAATAGCTTGAAGAAGTTTTGTCTTTTACATGCCCAACTCTCTTAAGTGGCATTTCTATTTATTGTTGTATTAATTTTTTTGGTTGCAGCTGCGGGAACTTGCTTTGACTAACATTGGTTCGATTCACAAGCGTGTTAATCTGACCAAGAAATTGTGTGTTCACTGTTGGAAACCGGCAAGTGCATCGGATCGCGCAAGTAGTATAAAACGATAAGAACCAAGTATCGAACTCTCGGGGAACTTGTGTTACTTGGTAAAGCTATATTCAATAGGTGTTTAGTATGAAAAGAGATGTGTCAATTATGCACAGGTATGTAAACTAACTATTAAAGGGAAAATCACGTGAGTAAAGGTGTGTAAAGATAAGTAGACAACACGTTGGTCTTCCTATTAGGTGCCTGATGTTAAAAGGATATTCTCTACTTAACAATGCTCATGTGTTCTATGGTGTCTCCTGAAATGCTAAACCCCGATTTCTCATGATAGTCTAGCCTAATCCTGATCAAGCGTCGTCCTCAGATTCCTCTTGTTGGACTAAACTTGACCAGAACCGCATTAAGACAAACAAACAAACAACTAGGTTACTATACCCCGATTCCTCGTGATAATACGATAAACTTTCCCCGTCCTATCAAGTTCTAAGAATCAGACCAGTTTCCATTATTGAATGATCCTAACAAAGCATGCATCTATGTGATCAAGGCAAAAACACACTGAAATGACGTACTGATAACACAGAGAACACATAAAGCATCATTAAATAGATATTTCGGTATTTACATCAAGTACCTACAAGGAAGAACCAACAGAGGATTTAGCTCTCCATATCTGGGAAGCTTCCTTTACAACAAAGAGAAGAGAAAAATGAAGGATTGAAGGAATACAAGTAGTGGGGATGTCTCCTCCACCTCTAGAACCTCACAATCACTCACAAACTCATCTCAAGCCCTCAAGACGGCTTCCTCTTCAGGCTCCGGTCTCTGCAGGTCTTCGCATAGCAAAATCTCTCAAACTTTCTAGATTCAGACCCTTCTCTCTCTAGAATCTCTCACATGCAAAAGCTCTTCAAGAAAATGGCCAAAATCCTCTCCAAAATCTGATTTCAGGCTTAAATAGGTGGCTTTGTTTGTGCTAGCGCGCTTAGCGTGACTATGGACCGCTCAACGCGCATTAGTGGATTTCGGCTTAGCATGTGCTTTTCTCGCTCAGTGGATGGACTGAAGCGATGCGCTTAGCGGGATGAACCCTTCGCTCGGTGCACATACACAGCTTATCCTTCTTCCAGATTCTTCCTTGCACTTAGATGAGGAGATGGTGCGCTCAGCAGATGGCTCGCTAAGCCAATAGATTGGCTTAGTGAGAGGATGAAAATCAGAACTTCATAAACTTTTCTAATTAACCTAAAATTGAGAAGAAATGATTATTAAACACACAAAATGGGAGTACTAAGTATTTATTACCTATCTTTAACAAAAAGTAATTACAACACTACAAAATAACCATAAATTGGAGGAGTTTGATACAATTTACACAGGTTTTATACACAAACGTTAGTCGTATTCATCGACTAACAACTCCCCCAAATTTACAGTTTTGCTTGTCCTCAAGCAAATAAAGAATAGCTCACTGGTCCCCAAGTGACAATAACATGCAGTGACTATGTACAAAGGTGTATTCAACAAAAGTTACTGATTGCATGATAAAAGAATGAAGCAAAATGCCTTCATCACATGTCTTTCACAAAGCATGCAGTTATTCAAAGAGAAGAATAAAATGTAACTTGTACAATTAGATGAAGTTAGGCATAATACAGATATCAAGGAAAGCAGCTTAAACCACAATCTCACGGCTTCTATTTCACTCAAGCACAAGTGTTTAAGCTATTCATTAATAACAACTAGCAAGAGGTCCAATCTTTGAACTTCATCTCATGTCATCAAGTCAGAAATGCATAAATAGAATCAGAAGGACTTTTATAGGCTTGTAGTGAGGTTTGGCTACAAAAATAATTGGTTTTTCTAGGATTCAAAGGCTTAGATTCTAAGAGAGCACAAATCCTAGATTTATCCAAATGTTCTTTTTAATCCAATTAGCGTTCTCACCAGCCTTTCACTTCAATTTGCATTTGACCTTATTACAACAACACACATTTTCTTTGATTTCTTTTCTTTTTCTCTCTCTCTTTTTTTTAACACAACTTATTTATTGTGTGTGCTGATGTTTTACCATTTACTTTACATCCCAATCAACTCCCCCAAATTTTGGGGTAATTTGCCTTGAACTATCTGCTCTCCTACAATCTAAACAAGGTATTTGGAGATATTTATTCAAGTTCAGGGTTCAATTTTGAAAGTGTAATTTAGCTCACAAAGGGTGCAAAAGATACAATTATAATTCAAGGTAAGATTTTTGGTCAATTGGCTTGTATATACAATCATGCCCTTCATCATGTCCTCATTCATACATTTCATTCTAAATTTTAGAGATTGATGCAAAGACTATTACTCAAAGCTAGTCGTTCACTCACAATTTAATATCACACTCTCACCGGTTATGGTTCAAGCTTTTCTTTCTCAATCAACTTGTCTATTGCTTAACAATTCTAATTGCAAGTTCACATTCTTGTTCTTTCTTTGTCTAACATACATACTTGCTCAAACTCATGAAAAGAAACACAAACTCCATCACAATCATGCATTCAATCCAAAATCAATTCATAACACCAATTTTCACAAAAAGATAAAAATGTTTCACTGCAATATCATCAAAGTCAAGTTAAACTGTTCTATATGCTTCAAAACAAGCACACTAGCTATCCACAAAAAATAGAAGTGTATATAAACATTAACCAAAATAACTAAGAACTGAACTGAAATATAATAATTATAATAACAATCCAAAAAAAACATCATCGGGAATTTAGAATTCTTGTGACTGGTCTCGAGTATCCTGAGTCTGATCACCTTCCTCATCTGTCAGATAAAGTACTGGAGTAGCTGGAGGAAAAGTGTTCAGAGTCAGGACTGGTGTGGTCGGGTCCTCTGGTATCTCGAGTATAGGAGTGGAGGGGTCTGCTGCATGCTGAGGTAAGGATAGGTCCACCACTGGTGTGGATGGATCTGATGTGACCTCTCGAGACCTCTTAGGAGTAGCAGCAGCTTCCTATCTAACCTGTGTCTCACCTGCCTCCTCCTCTATAATGAATGACTCTGGAACGGTGGCCTCAGATGATGCATCCTCTACATTTTGTGGTACCTGGGCTGTGGGACCTTCATCTTTCCGGTGAAAGGTTGGGCCCCAGGCCAGGCTACTCTCTCTAGAAACTGCTCAACAGAAGGAATGGATCCTGGAGGCGCCACCACCTATAAACTCTGAAGTAAAATGACTTGTCCCTGATGAATGCTCTGAAGCATGGCTTCAAAGCGCTGAGAATCAATCGGAGTTGGGGACTGAAGAAGCTGCTGAAATGGATGCTAGAGTAGGAGTTGCAGATGTGAAGGGAAGCTTAGCTGGCCTCGCCCTCGCCCTCCTAGCCCCTCGGATAGAAACTGTCAGATCATCAGGATTCCAACAGTTCTTCCTGATGTAGGCCAAGTTAATGACCGGGCACAGGCGCTCAAAAGTGAGGCTGTCAGAGACAACCCCTCTGGCTCTACATAGGGAGATGATTAGAGCAGGAAACCCAAGTCTAGAAGAGTTAGACTGGGCTATAGAAGTCATCTGGCCAGAAATGAGAGCTCTTATGTTCATGTCTATGCGAGAGACTAAGCCAAAGATCCGCCTAGCTCTGTCCACTGTCAGGTCATATGTGTGAGATGTGGGGGCCAGGTTGGAGTATGAGAGAACACTCCACTCTTGGGCTAAAGTCATCAAATCCTTCCTTTGGATCCTCCCAGGATGGCCCTTAGCGTTCAAGATGAACCCTCGGCCTGGTATGCATAGGGCAACCTCAATCTCCGTGTGGAAGCAATGTCTTCCAAGGTTATTTTGATGATGCCAAAGAATCAAGAGTCAAGCAAAATCCAAAGATTAAAGAATCAAGTTTCAAGAATCAAGATTCAAGTTTCAAGAATTAAGATTGAGTAGCACAAGAATCAAGAGAAGACGCAATCAAGATAGGTACTAAATTTTTTTTTCTTCAAAATATTGAGTAGCACAAGAAGTTTTCACAAAATCATTACCAAAGAGTTTTACTCTATGGTAATCGATTACCAGTGTTTTAAAACGTTAAGATTTCAAATTTCAAGAGTTATAACTTATGTTTAAACAGTTTTAAAGTATTTTAAACTTGTGTAATCGATTGCACAACACTTGTAATCGATTACCAGAGCTTCTAAACATTTTAATTTTTAAAATTCAAAATGAAGAGTCACATCTGTTGATGTGTAATCGATTACACCTTAATGGTAATTGATTACCAGTGACTGATTTCGAAAAATACATTTCCAAAAGTCACAATTCTTCAAGTGACTTGTTTCTGAAGATTTTTTCAAAAGTCACAACTTTTTAAGTGACTAGTTTTCAAAAGAGTCATAATTTTTAAAAGGTGACTAGTTTTAAAGAAATTGCCAAGAGTCACAAACTTTAACTTGAGTCATCAAGAGATTATAAATATGTGACCATGGCATGAATTTCAGAACAATCTTTCAACACTTTCTACAGAACTTTCTAACTCATTTCACAATCTTTCAACAAGTTTCATAACAAGTTCTTTACAAATCTTTCTGATTCATTTCTCTTCATCTTTCTAAAAGTTTTTGTTCAATCCTTTCTCTTTCAAGAAAAGTTCTTTGATCAAAAACTTGTACTATTCTTTTTCATTCTCTTCTCCCTTTGCCAAAAGAACGAAGGACTAACCGCTTGAATTCTTTTGTGTCTCTCTTCTCCCTTACAAAAGATTCAAAGGACTAACCGCCTGAGAATCCTTTTGATTCTTCCCTTCCCCTTAAGCAAAAGATTTCAAAGGACTAACCCCCTGAGATATCTTTTGTTTCCCCTTACAAAGATTCAAAGGACTAATCGACTGAGAATTCTTTGTCCCAACACATTGGAGGGTACATCCTTTGTGGTACAAGTAGAGGGTACATCTACTTGGGGATTGTTATACTGAGAACAAGAGAAGGTACATCTCTTATGGATCAGTTCAAGTGGAGGGTACATCCACTTGGTTTTTCAAAGAGAACAAGGGAGGGTACACCCCTTGTGGATCTTTGGCTTGTAAAGGATTTTACAAGGTTGAAAGAAATCTCAAGAACCGCAAGTTGCTTGGGGATTGGATGTAGGCACGATTTGTGGCCGAACCAGTATAAATCTTATGTTTGTCTTCTTCTTCCCTACACTCTTTAATTTCTGTTGTGTACTTTTAATTATCGCTTTTACTTTTGGTTAAGTTTCTATTTTTGTTCTTTACTTTCTTAACTTAGTAGTAAAAGCCTATTTGAATCTAGTAACATTAAGAAGGATAGATTTTTAATTAGTCAAGACACATTCATAATTAATTCAACCCCCCCCCCCCCCTTCTTAATTATTCTGAGGCCATTTGATCCAACACTCCCTAGGATCTAAAGGCAACTTGCAGTATCTGGAGTATGTGGGCAAAGTCTCACCCTCTACCAACACCACGGGTGTCTCTAGGAATGTGTTGAGGCTGTCAGCATTGATCTTCACTAGGTGGCCTCTGACCCTGGCTTGCTTTGGTGAAGGACCATCAGAGTTGTATAAGTTTGCATAGAACTCTTTCACCAAAGCCAAATCTATGCTCCCATCAACCAAATTAGTGAGGCGTTTATGGAGAGTACGCCTCTCCAACTTAGTCTTAAAATCATCAAACTCAGTGTGGTAGAGCTCCTCCTTCCTCTCTGGCAAGATGTTTCTCCCCAATACATTATCCGTGTACCGGTTCCATGCATCTAAGGAGTGAAATCTACTTGTATCATATTGAGTTGTGGGTCTTGAACCGATACTCTTGCGTTTCCTAGAGGCCATCTGCAAATAAAGGGACCAAATAGTTAATCAGGACACAAGTTATTCAAATTTAAAAACTGAAAAATAAAACTGAACAAGGCATTGGCGGCTTAGTGAGACCTGGTCCGCTTAGCACGACTTCACAAAATAAACACAACCTCTTAGATACAAGGGGGCTGCTTAGCGGATGTTGCAGAAAAATTATGCATTTCCATAATCGGTTTAGTTGGCCTCTGCCCGCTAAGCCTAATGATTGTCGCAACAGATGTGCGCTAAGATCTACAGGGTCGCGCTTAGCGACACCATGAAATTCAAAAAATTCACTAAGTATGGGGGCTTAGCGAGCCAGGCTCGCTTAGCCTAATGGCTGCCGCAATCAAATGAGCTTAGCCGAGAGAGGTTCGACTTAGGCACGACTTTCAACAAAAAAAATTGACTAAGTTACCTGGGCTTAGCAATTCAACCTCGCTTAGCCACAAGTATCTCAATAGGGGGATGAGTGTTCATCCTCGAAAGATGCACTCGCTTGGCGAGTTCGTCTGGAAATGCATAGATTCAAGCAATTTTTTATGAACTCGCTTAGCGCAGCAGGCGCGCTTAGCGAGTTCATCGCGTTTTCCAGAAAAAATGCATAAAACGAACTTCATTTTCTTCTCTTTTTGAGCCTCTAAAAGGCATTATTGAACATGCAAGACAATCAAAAATATCTACAAAGCACAATCATATATAAAGTCCTAATTTTTACCTAATCTAATATCATGTAAATCCTAAAGATTGAAAGCTAAAATCTATGGTTTTCTACCCTAAGGTTCAACAAAATAAAAGAATAAAGGGAGTAAGGAACTTACTTGTATGGTTGATGCTTTGATGCGTGAAGATGCAGAAGAAGGCGAAAATGCAGGAAATTGGGTGCGAGAGAGAAGATGCAGGCAGTTCTAAAAATTTTGGGCAAATGTGAGTGTAACTGACGTTACACTCACTTAAGTAATTTTCGAGCCTCTCGCTTAGCGAGCCGAAGCACTAAGCGAGCCCGAGAGACGTTTGGTTTCTCAAAGAGGGTCGCTTAGCGGAACCGTGCGCTTAGCCAAAACTTGAAATTCAAATTTCAATATTTTATTATATATATATATATATATATATATATATATATATATATATATATATTTTTGCACAGAGAAAGGGCTTGGCTTAGCTTGCAGATAGGCCCACTTAGTGACTTCTACAGATCAAAAAACCCGCAACTCTCGCTAAGCCTGGTTCTGGTCCGGCTTTAGCTAAAATAATGCATCTTGATTACAGAGGGGTAGGCGCTTAGCAAATTATGGATCGCTTAGCGCTACTTTGGCTGCAAGGAATTGGGCTTAGCTGGCATACGTTCCGCTCAGCTCAATGAAACCCAATTCTGGCCGCATGGAAATGAGCTTAGCGGCGATGTGTCGCGCTTAGCCATAGAATACACTACGCTTAGCGAAAAGGCCATCGCTTAGCCTAATTCAGATCGAATTGAAATAGGCTTAGCTCAGCCTTGGCCAGCTTAGCGGACCAAATCAGCCTGAGATGCAAGGGTTGAGCGCTAAGCGCGAGAGACTCTCGGCTTAGCGCATGACCAAAGAGGTGCTTAGCGCGAGGCTTGCACTTAGCGAAAGGACTGTTGTTCAGAAAAAAATTTCTAAGTTATTTTTCAGTCCCTTCCTCAAGAAATCAAAACCCTTATATCTATCATTTAAAAACAAGCTGATATATCCCAATGTAATGATTATGAAGCAAGTTCCACATGATACAATGCATAAAATAAAACAAACTAACATAGATTAGAACTGGGTTGCCTCCCAGGAAGCGCTTCTTTAACGTCATTAGCTTGACGCTTTTACCTCAATGGGCGAAATCACGTTTTGGTTCTTACTTCCAGAACCTCCTTACCCACTTCCATTACCTGTAAACAGACATTTTGTTCTGGAGCAGTCTTGTCTTCGACAAACAAATCAAAATCAATTTTCTGATCTTCAAAGCCCAGCTCCAGCTTCTTTCTCCCCATATCAACTATGTAGCTCGCAGTTAACATAAATGGCCTTCCCAATATTACAGGAATGTCATTATCTTCACAGATATCCATTACCACAAAGTCTTCCGAGAAGATAAAATGTTTTACTCTGACCAACACATCTTCAATTACTCCATATGGTTTGGTAATGGAGCAGTCAGCAAGTTGTAAAGTCATCCCAGTGGGCATAATCTCCAACTCTCCCAACCTTCTGCACATGAAGAGTGGCATTAAGTTAATACTAGCTCCCAGATCAATAAGAGCATTTCCCACAATGACTTCTCCAATTGAACAAGGAATGGTTACACTCCCAGGGTCTTTATGCTTGGGTGGAAGGATCTTTTGAATCATAGCACTACAATTTCCTTCCACAATAATGTTTTCCTGGTGAATATACTTGTGTTTCCTTGTTAACATATCCTTTAAAAACTTGGAGTAGAGTGGCATTTGTTGTAAAGCTTCTCCGAAGGGCATGGTTATTTCCAGTTTCCTGAAAATATCTAAAAATTTCGCCAATTGGCGGTCCTTCTCCTTCTTGGAAGGTACCACAAGATATGGTACTTTCGCACCTTCATTCACAGCTTTGTCTCTTTTCTTCTCTCTAACTTGTTCACTTCTACTCCTCTCTTCATTCTCATTTTTTTCTTCTTTTTCATTTTTTTCATTTTCTATTTCTTTTTCTACTTCTTTTTCTTTTTCTTGGTCATTTAATTTCTTTTTCTTGACCATTATTTGTTTTTTTTCCTGATTGCTTTCACCTCTCACATCATCTTTCTTTTTATCAGTACCTTTCTTTTCAGCAACTTTCTTCTTGGATACAACACTATCCTCATCCTCCGCCTCGACAAACCTCTTACTTCTTGGATAACAATGATTTGACATTGTTACCTGCATAAACTGAGTCAAAGTCTCCTCTAGCTTAGTAGTCCTCTGAAAGATGTTAGGCACTTGTTGGATTGGCCTGTTAGAAGGTCCACCCTGGTCTTTGTTAAATTGATTGCCAGGGTGCGATCTCCACTATCCTTGTTGGTTATAAGGACCCTGCTGGAAGCCTGAGAATCCTCCTTGAGTATATCCTTATCTTTGTTGATTTCCCATATAGTGAACTTCTTGAGTGTTTTCTTCAATGGGAATACATTGGCCTGTTTCATGAGCCTCACCACATATGGTACAACTTGTAACCTGCAAAATAGAAGAATGTGTAGGTTGACCAATAGATAGTTTAGTTGGCAACTTACCAAGTGTTTATGTTAAAATCTCAAGTTTCTTAGAAAACAACTTATTCCGTGCCAACAAAGCATCATGTGATGATAGTTGTAACAAGCTTTTCTTTGTGGGTTGATGAACTCTGTCGCGTAGAATGGCATGATCGTTGGCTGAAATATTCTCGATTAGCTCAGTTGCCTCTTTAGGGGCCTTCAGCTTTATTTTTCCCCCTGCTGAAGCATCTAGCAGTTGCTTGGTTTGTGGTCTCAGCCCATCTATAAACATATTCAATTGAATTGGCTCAGAGAACCCATGGGTGGGAGTCTTACTCAATAAACCTCTAAACCTCTCTGATGCTTCACTCAAGGACTCGTCAGGGAACTGATGAAATAAAGAGATTGCAGCTTTCCCTTCCGCAATCTTTGACTCTGGGAAATATTTTTTTAGAAACTTTTCAAAAACTTCTTCCTAGGTTTTCAGACTGTTACCCTTAAATGAGTGGAGCCACCTCTTGGCTTCTCCTGCCAAGGAAAATAAAAATAGACTAAGTTTAATAGCTTCATCTGGCACGCCTGTAATCTTTACAATGTTACAGATTTCAATGAATGTCGCCAAATGTGCATAGGGGTCCTCATTTGGTAGTCCTTGGAATAAATTCCCCTGTATTAAATGAATCAAAGAATGAGGGTAGTTTATGTTGTGAGCTTGCACTTCAGGACGTGCAATGCTGGTAAAGAATTGTGGCACTAAACTGCTTGAATAGTCCTCCAGGTAACTCTTTGTTGGTGTTCATCTGCCATGGAAACGGCTTCAGGTAAATAGGTTGCAGATTCCCTTGATGATGGTGAGTCAGGTGATGAAGAATCAGAAAAATGAGTTTCTTCCTCAAGAATGGACGCTACTGTCCTATCTTGCAGTAATTTTCTTCTCCTCTCAGCTCTGTTCCTTCTCAATGTAGCTTCAATCTCCAAGTCCAGAGGAACTAAATTGCCTGTGGGAGATCTATGCATATAAAACACTAACAAAAACAGCAGTTATCCAGTTCAAAAGGAAAACAAATATGAATTGAAAGTAAATATTCACAGTTTATCAAAGAATAAAGAATAGACACCTAGGACTAAACTAACTCTCCAAATAGAAAGAAGTTCCCCGGCAACGGCACCAAAAACTTGTTGGAACCTGGCAAGTGCACCGGATCGCGCAAGTAGTATAAAACGATAAGAACCAAGTATCGAACTCTCGGGGAACTTGTGTTACTTGGTAAAGCTATATTCAGTGAATAGGTGTCTAGTATGAAAAGAGATGTGTCAACTATGCACAGGTATGTAAACTAACTATTAAAAGGAAAATCACGTGAGTAAAGGTGTGTAAAGATAAGTAGACAACACGTTGGTCTTCCTATTAGGTACCTAATGTTAAAAGGATATTCTCTACTTAACAATGCACATGTGTTCTATGGTGTCTCCTGAAATGCTAAACCCCGATTCCTCATGATAGTCTAGCCTAATCCTGATTAAGCATCGTCATCAGATTCCTCTTGTTGGACTAAACTCAACCAGAACCGCATTAAGACAAACATACAAATAACTAGGTTACTGTACCCCGATTCCTCGTGATAATACGATAAACTAGCCCCATCTTATCAAGTTCTGATGTTCCCACTGTTGAATGATCCTAACAAAGCATGCATCTACGTGATCAAGACAATAGCACACTGAAATAACGTACTGATAGCACAGAGAACACATAAAACATCATTAAATAGATATACCGGTATTTACATCAAGTACCTACAAGGAAGAACCGAGAGAGGATTTAGCTCTCCATATCTGGGAAGCTTCCTTTACAACAAAGAGAAGAGAAAAATGAAGGATTGAAGGAATACAAGTAGTGGGGATGTCTCCTCCACCTCTAGAACCTCACAATCACTCACAAACTCATCTCAAGCTCTCAGGACGGCTTCGTCTTCAGGCTCCGGTCTTTGCAGGTCTTCGCACAACAAAATCTTTCAAACTCTCTGGATTCAGACCCTTCTCTCTCTAGAATCTCTCACATGCAGAAGCTCTTCGAGAAAATGGCCAAAATCCTCTCTAAAATCTGATTTCAGGCTTAAATAGGTGGCTTTGTTTGTGCTAGCACGCTGAGCGCAACTATGGACCGCTCAATGCGTATTAGTGGATTTCGGCTTAGCGCGTGTTTTTCTCGCTCAGCGGATGGACTGATGCGGTGCTCTTAGCAGGCTGAACCCTTTGCTCAGCGTGCATGCATAGCTCATCCTTCTTCCAGATTCTTCCTTGCGATTAGCCGAGGAGATGGTGCGCTCAGCAGATGGCTCGCTATGCCAGCAGATTGGCTTAGTGAGAGGATGAAAATTAGCACTTCACAAACTTGCCTAATTAACCTGAAATTGAGAAGAAATGATTATTAAACACACAAAATGGGAGTACTAAGTATTTATTACCTATCTTTAACAAAAAGTAATTACAACACTACAAAATAACCATAAATTGGAGGAGTTTGATACAATTTACACAGGTTTTATACACAAAAGTTTGTCGTATTCATCGACTAACATTCACTATTGAAGAAATTTTGTTTGCAGTAAGGTATGTGATTAAAAGAGTTAACTTTTGACTCTTCGGTTTTTTTTTATAAATCTTGATTTTGGATCTTCGCTACTGAAGAGATACAAATATTGTTTGCTAAGCAACAAGAACAATTGAAGTCTATGCAGAGAAATCGAGGACCATGCTCAAAAAACTTCTCATGAAGTCTTGACTTTCAAAGACGTTGGCTTCAAAGACGGTTCAAAATTGTCTTTGAAAGTGGTTTAGAACCATCGTTATAAGGTCTTTTTGCAGTGGTACCACCATCCCCACCTACCCCCAACACGTGGTATAAGCCTCTTTCATCTAATATGGAGTCACCTATTGGTGACATTTCACAAAATCCAGTTTTTTTTATGTATCCACCACTCCTAATCAACCCAAACATGTGTTATAGGCCTTCTTTATCCAATGTTGAGCCCGCTAACAATGAAGTGGAGTCACCAATTGGTCTAGAAAATATTCAACTAAATGAATGAGAAGAAAATTTAAGTTACAAAAAAACTTGTATAGCATTCTCAACGAAAGAGGAAACGATTCTCATCCGGTTGTGACTCAATGTGTCAAAGGATTCAATTATAGGAGGCAATCAATCATTAATCCAATATTGGGCAAGAACGAAGGAAGTGTACAACAATGACAAAGAGCACGCATAGTTTACAGAAAGGGAGGTCACTCAATTGAAATCTCGATGGAATTGAATCCACCCTCCATTTCAAAACTTTAGCGGTTGCTAGAAACAAGCAGTTACGCATAGGAAAAGTTAGAGTTCAGAGAAAGACGTCATGGCTGATGCACATATGATTTGCTCACAAGATACAGGTAAAAAATTCTAAGTAAAGCATGCCTAGTTGTTGTTGAAAGATGAAACAAAATTCGATGCAGAATTTATGGGAATTGAAAGTCTTCAAAGAGAACCAAAGTTTATGCCTCAAGTGGTTACTCATCATCTTCTAACCCAAGGACACCATTGAAGTTGAAGAATATGAAACGCCATCACTAATGTCTCACCCAATAGGACAAAAAACAACAAAAAGGAAGCACTTCTAATTAACAATTCGATCCGTTAGGCATAGAAAGTGTAATGAACGACAAAAATACCAACACTGCAAAACTTATTCAATTAAAGGAGTCATAGGAAATGTGTATGCAAGAACAAGAGAAGCATTTAGAGTATGGAATTCTCATGAAAAACACATCTCACATGTCTGAGAAGCAACTTCAAGACCACGAAAAGTATTGTGACTATAATAGGAAGAACCATGGGTTTTAAATGAATAAGTCAATGTTGTGTTTTATTTAATTTTAGTTGTCTAGGTTAATGTTGTGTTTGTTGTTTAATTTTAGTTGTGTAGGTCATTGTTGTATTTTTATTTTAAATTCAAATGTCATGTAATATTTGTCATTGACCTCGATCTCATTATAAAAAATACTAACAATTGCAAAATTAGTTATTGGAAAACTAGTTGTTAAAAAACTAAATCATTAGAAAACTAGCCGTTATAAATCATGCACGTTATAAATCATGCATGTTATATAAATTGTGCAATCTTTTGTCATTCTCACCGCTTCTCATAAAAATCACCCATTATTCTTCTCTAATTTCCAACTCTTCAATTCACCATATAATGGATGGAAACATCAATTTAATAAACATGATCCACTGATTATCAAATTTTTCATACAACATATTTTTAGTTAAGACACAAATTTCTTCGCGTCAAATACACTTTCCCACTAAAGAAACATTATACGTACAAACTACTAAACTTAATATCCCACTCCATCAATTAAATTACTACTTTGACGGACAGAATAGGCATGTAACAATGAAAAGGCACGAAAGGCCATGCATAGGACTCCCCACAAAACGTCTCTTTCAGCCTTCAATTGTTTTTGCCACTTGAGACAGTGCAGTATAGGACGAACCACCCACCGACAAAGCCTTCAATGCACTTCGTTGCACCTCTTTCACTCTCTCCCTTATCTCATTCTTCTTCACATTTTCATTACCCGGAATAACCTCCCTCACCATCCGCGCTATCTCCTCCCTACGCACCACCTTCTTCGTCGGCAACACCGCAGTCCTCACGGCAACGCCCAACTCCTCCGACAGCAACGTCGCGTTCATCTTCTGCTCCGCGTAGAGCGGCCACGCAATCAAGGGAACACCGTTGGTCACGCTCTCAAGCGTGGAACCCCATCCGCAGTGCGAAAGAAAACCCCCAACAGAACGATGCTTCAATATGGTTACCTGTTGGGACCATTCTGGAACCAACAGGCCCAAATTGCAGGTCCTCGATAAGAACCCCTCTGGGAAATACATGAGCCCCTCATCCCCCTCGCTTTCACTACTCCCAGTGGTGAAGAAAGCCGAGTCCGCAGCTCCTTCTGTAGGTGCGCGCACCACCCAAACAAATCTCCGTTCACTCAACTCCAACCCCCAAGCAAGCTCTGTCGTTTGCTCATATGACAACGTTCCTCCGCTCCCAAACGACACGTAAACCACCGATTCATTGGGTTGTTCGTCGAGCCACTTCACCAGCGACTCATTGGAAGAATTTTTTTCTAATTCAGACTCTCTCACTATGGGTCCCACAGCATATATTGGAATCTTCATATTCAGTGCCTCACTTAACAAACCTCCCTCCCTCCCTCAACGCTTCAAGGTCTTTATATTGAAGCTCTTCCCACGTGTTAACCAAAATGCCGTCGCTTTGCGTGATCCTGTTCCCTATTCCAAGAGCCTCTTTGTACTGCTGGTCGTTCCGGTCGAGCATGGGGTCAAACACGTCCTCCGGTCGAACCGCGTTGCAACCCGGGATTTTCAACGCTTGCTTTTGGTCAACGAATTCTCCTTCTATTTTCTCATCGAGCACTGGGGAATACACAAGCAACGCTAGCATCCAAGCGTGTGAAGCGTCGAAGACGTAGCTGAGAATGTTGAGTTCTCTTGCTATTGGAATGGCCTCGGTGCTGAAAATATCAAAGATGAGTGCGGAAGGGCGAGGGGTAATTTTGGAAATAATGGATCTGATGGCGGGTTTAGCTTCGCGCATCATGACGCACAAGCGAGTCACGTGGGTGGCGGCGTTTTCGTCGATGAGGCCAACGAGGTTTGGTGGAGGGATACAGATGACGTGGCAGAGGGAGGGAGTGAAGGCTGAGTTTAGAATCTGCGTTTCGGTTTTTGAGGTTTGGGAAGTAACGGCGAGAACAGTGACGTTGAAGTTGTGGTGAAGCACGAAGCGCTTTCCAAGCTCAATGACTGGGATGAGATGACCAAGACCGGGGCTTGAAACCAGAACCACGTGTTTGGGTTTATGCAGTTCCATGAAGCAATAATTAATATTTGAGAACAAGCAGTTTAAGCTCTGTTGACTGGGGTGTGATGTGTGTGAATAGGCTATTTAACTAGAACGCTTATATAACGACAAAAGATATACACAGATTTCTCTTAAAACATAGTACCGCACTAGTTCTGTATATTTTGGATAATAGTTTTAGGAAAAATGTTTATTAGAAAATCTGAAGTTTTCTATAACTTGATAAAGAAAGGAAGACATGAAAAATAGGCAAATTGCTCTCTTTGGGGTACTTTTACAAACAATTTCTCGAAATGGGATTGTTTTGAAAGTATTTCCTGCATGGGGCACTTTTGGACGTAAATGCATGGAGACACAAAGCAAACCACCACAGGAACGGACGAGTTTGCTGTGTCGTGATGGACTTGTCATCCCCATTGGCGATTTTGCCATGCATGGGGAACCGCCAGTCAAACTGACGAGTTCCACCAACTAGGCGTAGGCGTAGGAGGAGGTCAGATTAACTAAGTTTGTTTATCCTCTTTGTAGGACATTGCTTCCTTCCTCTTCCAATTACGTGGTTTCTCTCTTCTTGGTAAGTGTTTCTTAACTTGATAATTTTAAATATTTTTCTATATTATATATATATATATATATTCAAAAGATTAGAAAACTCTTCCGCCAAACCAACAACAATCCAAGATCGTCAAACAGAGATAAACAATCTAAAAAAGGAAGTAAAAGAACTTCATCAACAACAAGAAATTCATCAAATCATTCTTTCTCAACTTGAGGAAGATAGTGATTCTGAAAGTGTCAACAACAGTGAAGAAAACCAACCAGATAATCTAGAAGATGATATGTTTATGGGATTAATCAACAAGATTAAAATCCAAAAATTTTACATAAACGTAAAAATAATTATTAATGATTTTGTTTTAGATACAATGGCCCTATTTGACACAGGGGCTGATTCAAACTGTATCCTAGAAGGATTAATTCCTACAAAATTTTTTGAGAAAACTTCAGAAAAATTAAGCACAGCAAATGGCTCAAAATTAAAGATTAATTTTAAGTTATCAAATGCAATCATCGAAAATCAAGGTCTTAGGATTAACACAAACTTTCTTTTGGTAAAAAACCTTAAGAACGAAGTGATCTTAGGAACTCCCTTCATTAGAGCCTTGTTTCCCATTCAAATATCTAATGAAGGAATAACTACAAATTATTTGGGAAGAAAAATTATATTTAATTTTTCCACTAAACCAATCTCCAGAAATATCAATCTTATAGAAAATAAGATTAACCAAATCAACTTCTTAAAAGAAGAAGTATCTTTTAATAATATCTAGATACAACTAGGAAAACCCCAAGTAAAAGAGAAAATTCAATCTTTATTAAGTCATATAGGATTGACTGTCTGTTCTGATTTGCCACATGCATTTTGGGATAGAAAGAAACATATTGTTGATCTCCCTTATGAGAAAGACTTTAGGGAAAAACAAATTCCCACAAAAGTCAGGCCAATTCAAATGAATGAAGAACTTCTTCAATACTGTCAAAAGGAAATTCAGGATTTGCTTGATAAAGGTTTAATCCGAAAAAGCAAAAGCCCGTGGTCCTGTGCGGCTTTTTATGTCAACAAACAATCTGAGCTTGAGCGTGGAACACCCCGCTTAGTCATAAATTACAAACCACTAAACCAAGCATTACAATGGATTAGGTACCCTATTCCAAACAAAAGAGATTTACTTAATAGATTAAATTCTGCAAAAATATTTTCAAAATTTGACATGAAATCTGGATTTTGGCAAATCCAAATCCAAGAGCCAGATAGGTACAAAACGGTGTTTACTGTACCTTTCGGGCAATACAAATGGAATGTGATGCCATTCGGACTGAAGAATGCCCCTTCAGAGTTTCAAAAAATTATGAATGATATTTTTAATCCTTATTCAAAATTTATCATTGTCCACATAGATGATGTTTTAATCTTTTCCCAAAACATTGACCAACATTTCAAACATCTCCAGACTTTAATCCATATTATCAAACAGAATGGTTTGGCAGTCTCCAAATCAAAAATAAATCTCTTCCAAACTCGAATCCGATTCCTTGGTCACCATTTATATCAAGGTACAATCATTCCAATAGAAAGGTCAATAGAGTTTGCTAGCAGATTTCCCAACCAAATCTTAGACAAAACCCAGTTACAAAGATTCCTAGGTTGTGTAAATTATGTAGGAGAATTTGTCCCCTATTTAAACAATATTGTCAAGCCGTTACATGATAGGCTGAAGAAAAATCCGCCTCCCTGGTCTGACCTCCATACACAAACAGTTAAAGAGACCAAACTTAAGGTCCAATCCATAAAATGTCTGTATCTTCCTATTCCACAGGCATTTAAAATTGTCGAAACCGATGCATTAGACATAGGTTATGGTGGCATCCTCAAACAAAGAGTACATGGTCAAGAACATGTCATTGCATGTACATCAAAACATTGGAATCCTGCACAATTAAAATATTCAACTGTTAAAAAAGAAGTTTTAGCAATTGTTTTGTGCATTTCCAAAATTCAATCGGATTTATTAAAACAAAAATTTTTAATCAGGGTTGATTGTAAATCAGCCAAAGATATTTTACAAAAAGATGTTAAAAGCCTTGCCTCAAAAATTTTTGCTAGATGGCAAGCAATTTTAAGTGTCTTTGATTTTGACACAGAATAGATCAAGGGCACCTCAAATTCTCTACCTGACCACCTCACATGTGAATTTTTACAGAAAAATACTGATGCCTCTTAAGGTGTCCAGCTCCTCCCGGAGAGGAGGTAGAACAAGTAGTAAAGGAAAAGAAGTTCTCTTGGCTCTACCAGAGCCAGTAATCAAGAAAACAACCTTATCATCCTTTGGGTCACCTACCCAGACTGGGTCATCAACCCAGAAACCAAAATTTGAAGGGTCAATGACCCAAATAGCTATCGTCAAACCTGAGTCATCCACTCAGGAATCCCCCAAACCAGTAACAGCAAAACAGACCGTGGCTGACTATGCCTGGTCAATCCTAACTCTTCAGGCCTTAGAAGACATAGGCCTTACCAAAATCCCAAGATTAGCCAAGAAAACCTGGGCAGAAATGGCCTTAGAATCAGACGATGATTTTGAAATAGACCTCCAAAAACAAATCCAAAAGACCAAACAAACTAAAACAGTTTGTAACGAGAAAGAAAAACAACTGTTGGCTCAACAAGACCCAACACCACAACCCACCAACAACTATATTTCAAAAAACAAATTCTTTAATGTCCTACAAATGGAGCCAGAATATTGGGACAAGAATCCTTTCAAAGCAACCGCCAAAGTCTTCCCCCAAGGGTTTCATTATAGGCCAACAGCCCTCAATAAAACTAGACAATTTTATGAATTCATTCTAGTGGATACAAATTCAGTATCCATCAAACATTTCAAGGACTCAAAAGACCCGAGCCTAAACACCCACTCCACAATCCAAATCCTGAAAGTAATGCAGCCACGACATTACGGAACCAATCTTAACCAACCCAAGAAGTTTTTTGCACCTTTTGACCCAGCAGGATACACTTATTGGGATTACATTGACGCCTAGACCAATGTGTTTTGGCACCAAAATAATAAATTCAAGCATTCGTGGTTGATTTACTTTAAAAACAATACTGTTTACAATTTTCCAAACTGGTTTCTCCAATGGTGGAATTATTTTGGACCAATACCACAAATATTCCCAGAAGAAGTCCAACAGGGATTTCAACAGTTCAACAAATTATTCAACAGCCAGGAATCAAGAATTCCAGCCGATTTAAAGTACTTTTCCAGCTTTGCTTTGTTATGGATCTTTTCATGGCAATACAGGTATGGGAAAACCGAAAACCACAAGCAATATCCGTCGTTACAAAGACATGCTTTTGTAAAATGGTGGTCACAATTTGATACCTCAAAGGCTGCTCCAGATCAAGTCAAGAACTGGTTCGAGAGCCACCCTGAATTCCTCAAACCTGCTGATCCAAAGACATCATTATTTCTGAATCAGAAATCTCAACTCGCGACATTCTTGGCAAGCTCAAAATCCAAAGAAAGTCTTGCCCAGAACCTCAAGGAAGTTCTCCAGCTGCTTCAACAAGAAGAAGATGAAGAACCTTCAAATAAGGAGGCCGAATCGTCAGAGGACATTGATGACCAAGATGATGATCCTTTCTATCAAAATGAGGATGATTGTTTTGGTATCTCACTAGAAGATGATTAATTAGTTGTAATAATCAAGAATTATTGTAACTGATCAATCCGTTCGAAGATTAATTTTTGCAAACTTTGTAATAGTTCCGGTAAACATTACTGGTACTGTAGAAACAGTAATCAATTGGTCTATTTAAAGGAGTCCTCGTTTCCTTTGTGAGGCACCCTTCAGATAGCCTTATTTTCAGGTTTTAGAGAGAGAGGCACTTTGCATAGAAAAAATCTTTGTAAGCTTTTCTTTCAATTTGAATAAATTTAAAGTTTCTTTTTCACATCTCTCCTCTCCCTTTACCGATCCTGTGCGGCTCTACCGCCGCTTCGGTCTCTTTGTTTATGAAAACCTGGGATTTGTAAGGCGGTCTCCGGTGTGCCCTTGATACTTGTTTTTAAAAGTTCATATTTTAATTGTCCGCTCATCATACTGCATTCTTACTTCTTATTTGTCCGTTTGGTCCTTTTTCCACTGATCTCTAGTATCAGAGATAAACATACAACTTAGTATATATATATATATATATATATATATATATATATATATATATATATATATATATATATATATATATATATGCTAGGTTAGTTTCAGTTAATCTGATAATATTATTTTCTTTAAATTTTGTAAATTAGTATAGTATTATTTGTTTTATATGTACATGCTACGTTTGTTTATCTTACGTGGTACTTTTAAATTTTAAGTTGTACGTTAAAATATTAATATTATTTGTGTTGTATGTATATGTTATAAATTTTAGTTGGTATATTATTATTTGTGTTATACGGTGCGTTAGTTTTAGTTGATTTATTAATATGATTTTGTTGAGATTTTTTAAATTTGTATGTTATTATTTGTGTTATATATATGTTTATGTTAATTTTAGTTGTTATGTTATTATTATTTGGTTTAGATTTTTTAGGTTTGTATGGTCTTATTTGTGTTATATATATGGTATGTTAGGTTTAGTTAGAATGTTAATATTATTTAGTTTACTTATTTTAAATTTTTATTGAAATACATGATACGTTATTAATGTTATATATATACATTGTTTAAATTTTTATTTCTATAGTAATTTTTTGATTTATTTGTATAATATATGTTATTTAATTTAAATTTTATTAATTGGAAAAAAAATTTGGTCATTTATTTAAATTTATGTATGTATTTTAATTTTTAATTTTGTTATTTGTAGAGTATTTTAGTTAGTAATTTAAGTTTTGCATCTATTTTAATTTATTTGGTATGTATATTTAAATTTTATTATTTGTATCATATATTTTGTTGTTGAAATTTATGTATTTTTTTATTTATTCAGATTTTAATTATTTGGTATGTATATTTAATTAATTTCTTGTAAGTGTACTAAATTTATGTTAAATTTTTGTTGTCAATTTTTTGTATTATATTTTATTTTACAGTATCAATGGCATCTTTGTCGTCATGTTCATCAAGTATACAAATTAAGTCTAGTCCAATAGATGGAGACATTTTATGGATGCAACCTAAGCATGTTTCAGAACATGTTTGGAATGAGAAATCAGACAGAAAATTATACATCAGACGAGCTGTCCCCATTTATCAAGGACAAGAAGAAATACCAGAGGAAATTATTCCTCTGCTTCACCAATCTGGTTTTTATTAGATAATGAAGATGGGCTACCTAAAAATAAATGCGTCATTAATTACTGCTTTGATTGAAAGATGGAGGCCCGAAACACATACGTTTCACATGAGATGCGGAGAGTGTACGATTACTCTTCAAGATGTCTCTGTATTATTAGGTCTACGTGTTGATGGGACACCATTAATTGGTCAAACTAATTTTGATTGGGCTGAATTATGTGAAGAATTGTTGGGAGTCAGACCACAGGAAGGTGAACTTCAAGGCAGTGTGGTTAAATTAAGTTGGCTGGCTCACCATTTTTCACAAATAAATAACCATGACGGTAACGTAGAACAACTACAAAGGTTTACTCGTGCATGAATCCTTAGATTCATAGGAGGTGTCCTTTTTGTTGACAAGAGCAGCAGCAAAATTTCCCTAAGGTACCTGCAATTTTTACGTGACTTTGAACAGTGCAGCACGTATGCATGGGGACCTGCCGTGCTTGCTTTTTTATATACAGAGATGTGCAGCGCCACCGATTACAAAATTAAATCGATCGGAGGTATGTGCATCTTAATCCAAATGTGGGCATGGGAACGATGCACAACTTTGGCTCCAAAGAGGACTCATCCCGTAATAGAAAATAAACCACTCGGAAACAGGTTAGTTGTTTAAAAAATAAGATTTCATTTGAAAATAATTAATAATGTAACGCGTCGCCACTGATGATTTCATATTTTTTTGTTGGTGGCTACGACGTGAAAATCAGCATATTGGCAATGATGATCTGCTAGTTTTTCATCACAAATTGGATATCATGAAATGACATGAGGTAAGAAGATCGTAATGTATTCGTTAAATAATAAATAAAATGTCATGCTTAAGTAAAAATTAACAACTGTGTTATTGTATGTAGTTTCTGTGGGAGCCTTACACAACAACTGTTATGTTAGCGTTGCCTCCAATTTGTTTGGTTGGTAGTGTAGCGTGGTGTGCGATGGTGCCACTCATTTGTTTCCATGTTGTTGAGTGGCACCAACCCGATAGAGTGTTGCGACAATTTGGAATGCAACAACCTATTTTCGAGTGTCCTTCGCAACCACTGAATATCCATGGCCTAACGCTGAAAGGCAAACAAGATGAAAATTGGTTCTAGCTGTTGGCCCCAATAATCAATCAATGGAATAATCGAGCTGAGTTTAAGGTCAACGTTTATCCTTGACAGGAGGGCCTATTGAGTTTTAACTCCGACTACATGGTCTGGTATAGGCAAAAAACGAAGATGTTTGTCGATCCAAAGAATGCAAACACAACTACATTGGTATTTATTTCTTTTTGAATATTTAACTTCAAATTATTTTTTAAATCATCGGCATTAATTTCCTGACCCTAATAATTGCAGGCTGAAGTTGCGGAGACATTACAGTATATCGTGTCACCACAAGGGAGGAACACATGGACAGTTGATGATCTCGTGCCTTATGTGGAGAAGATAACGATTTTATCCGAAGAGCAAGAGAGAATCACTGAGCCTATGGCACATGGTCCAGCATCAGAGCATCGATTTCCACCACAAGAGTTTCACATGCTTCAGTCAAGTGTTGAAACTCGGGGTTTTGGCAGACAAAGGGAGGTTGTTGAAGCGGAAGAATTTTCCCAACAAATGGAGCAGTGTGGCCATGGAATGTATTACACGCCACTAACATTTTCTCAGTATCCTTCACAGATGTATCAGTATCCTTTTGAAGGTCACGACACTAATATGTCTGCAAGCGAACATTCGTTTGGTGGTGTTGTGGAAACACATCCTCATTTTTCATGGCCGACTATGACCCCTTCACAACAACATGATGCCCCAATGGCAACACCTAACGCCCCATTGGCTCTGCAATGGAATGTACCCGGAGCAATACCTGATATGGGTGACTTATTAGGTGTTGATTTGTGTCACGACTTTTCTGCTGAGGTTGAGCAAGTAGAAGCGGGGAGACATCACGGCAGAAGAAATCTTGATCGTCAAGCGCGAAGATGGGATCGACCATGCGACACATCCTCATGTCATCACGACACCATAATGAATGATTTTCATGTCTCTGTTTAAATTTGTTGTTGTATGTTTCTCATTTGAATTTGACACTTAATCTATCGTATCTCATTTATTTTGATTTATTAATGGATACAGCTTATGGCGCGCATCAAACTATAATAATACATAAAGTTTAAAAAAAGTCTACAGTAGACAAACGAAAAAAAGTAATGGTACTAACTAACGATGAACACCAATTTCAACTTCTAAATGTAATTTTATTTCATTACATGCATCAGTCTGGACTTTTTCCACCTACCTATTTGCTCAAATTATAAGGTTCATCATCAGAAGTTGCATACACTTCAAGGTTTAGCGTTTACGATTTATGGGTAACGGCTTAGTTAGGGTTTAGGGTTTATGGGGTTACGTGTTTAGGGTTTAGGGTTTAGGGGTAGGGGTAGGGTTTAGTGTAAGGGTTAAGGTTTAGGGTTTAGGGGTAGGGGTTAGTGTTTATGGTTAGGGTGTAGGGTTAGGGGTAGGGTTTAGGGTTCAGGGTTAGGGGTAGGGTTTATGTTTTAGGGTTTATGGCTTAGGGTGTAGGGGTTATGTATAAGGGGCGATGGTTAGGGTTTAGGGCTTATGGTTTAAGGTTTAGGGTTTAGGGTTTAGTGTTTTCTGTGTAGGGCTTAGGGTTAAACTACATAAGCCATTAAGAGACTGCTACATTCCAAAATAACTAAAGTGCACAAACCAAAATAAGTAATGTTTCTAACTAACGATTTCATTGAAGACCACAAAGTAAATACATTCAAGACAGCTTAAACCAATTCATGTCACTCGTGTAGCATACATAAATCAATTAAATGAACAACTCCCACGGTCAGATTGCATTGGACATCGACGCCTGTTGTGCCCTTCTGCTCCACATCTACTACATTTTTGTCGGTGCTCAGATGGTTCGAGCCAATCCATCTCATTCCTTATCCTTGTTGATTTTGGCCGACCTTTTGCACGAATTGTAGTTGGGTCAGGGATAAGTGTCCATGCGTCATCAGAATGAGGAATAGCCGCTTCATTCCCAAGAGGCCACCATTGTGCGGAGTAAGCTTTTAAGATGTGCTCATTTGTGTAAACAACATCTATATATTGGTAGTAGTTCATGCTCACATAACCACAAGCAGCAATAATGTGTGAACATGGATAGTGAAGCGCAGAATACCTTCCGCATTGACAATGATGACCATTCAAGTTAACTGCCCACTTTTGTCCGCCACGTTGCGTTATAGGGTTGAAGGTCTCCTCTACTTCAAACCTTGTGGAGTGGATATCATACACGCAAACGACGTGTGAACAAGCTTGTTCTTGATTTTTTCTAAGTTCTTTAACAAGCTTGGAACAATATATTTGTCCTTCATTTAACTGTCTTTGGGCTTGGCGGCCACGATCAACAAAGTACTTTGGGCACCTATGTTAAACAAATGGCCTCAGTTATCTTAAGAAGGGGGGGTTGAATTAAGATATTCCAAACTATTTCCCCTAATTAAAAATCTATTTCACTTTTTACTCAAGTTATGAATTCCCTTAATGACAATCTTCTTAAATATTAATTCAAATGAAACAATTTGAATATGAATATAAAGAAATAATAAATAAAGGAGATTAAGGGAAGAGAAAATGCAAACTCAGTTTTATACTGGTTCGGCCACACCCTTGTGCCTACGTCCAGTCCCCAAGCAACCCGCTTGAGAGTTCCACTATCTTGTAAATTCCTTTTACAAGTTCTAAACACACAAGGACAATCCTTCCTTTGTGTTTAGAGATCCTTTACAACAAGAGACTCACAGTCTCTTAATCCCTTAGAGAATGAGAAGAAGAAGAACAACAAATCTCTCTAGAAAGAGATGGATTTTATAGATTGAGCACTCAAATAATTCCTTAATGAATTGCAATTGAATTGGCCAAGGAATTCTTAAGAGGATAAAATGAATTTGCTCTTTGAGAGGATAAAAACTTGTTGTTCTGAAAATCTCTGTCAAAATTGTGTCTCAAGTCACACATATATAGGCCTTATGAAAGCCATTCAATAACCACATGAAAGGATGTGACTGATGAGAATGTTTTCTGAAAAACTCCTCTGGTAATCGATTACAATAAGTGTGTAATCAATTACACTCTTTAAAATTTGAATTAAAACGTTCAGAAACTGCTGGTAATCGAATACCATATATGTGTAATCGATTACACAATGCAAATTTTGAATTCAAATTTTAATAGCTGTTGTAAATCAGTTTTGGCCACTGGTAATCGATTACATCCTCTGGTAATCGATTACCAGAGAGTAAATTTGTTGAAAAACACTTTTTAGCTTAAAATTCTTGGCCAAACCTTTTGCTAATCCAATTGGAATTCCCTTCCATTTTAATATCCTTTCTAAGACTCTATAGACTGTCTTGATCATCCATCTTGATTAACTCTAATTGCTTTGTCTTGAGTAAATCTTTGAGAAGCATATGATTCATGTAATCCTTTGGCATCATCAAAACTTTCAGCTTGATCCTTTGTCTACAATCTCCCCCTTTTTGATGATGACAATACCTGAAATCAAGACAAGCTATATACAAGATGATAGCACGTTCACACAACCCTTACTCCCCCTATCTTTTGGCATGTATGCCTAACTTTTCTTAACGATAAATTTCTAAATTTCTAATTGATTTTTAACCCATGTTCTCTCCCAAGTTCTCTCCCCCTTTGGCAACATCAAAAAGAACTAGAGCACGGCAATCAATAGCCAAACATTAACACAATAAATATCCAAACAAAGCCAACCATTAAACCAAAATAAAACCATACATTTGCATAATCAACAAAAGCAATGTCTAGAAATATAATTATAGTGCAAGACTACGATAACTAGAGCAATAAAAAGCCAAATACACGGCGTTAAAACAGAGTACTAATAATACTTAACCACTAATAATACTTAGGCTTAATAATAACCTATAAGCTAAGAGGATGATGGAGGCGGTGGTGGTGGATCAAAGCAAGTACGGATGAAGGAGACATCTTATTCAACTTTGGTGATCCTTGATTCCATGGCATCAAACCGCATTTCGACTTGCAATTCTATATTATCAAACTTGTCACCAACAAAAGTTTGAAGACCATCGAACTTTTCCAAAAGCTTTCGAAGAAGAGAGGAATTATCTTCAACTGGTTGGTTGCCTTCATCATCAGCGGGTGGAGCACCCTTTTTGACCCAAGAGCCATCATGCTCTTTGCGGTAACCAAAAGAAGCAATCACAGCAGCACCAATTAAAAAGGATCTCTTGATTGGAACGTAAGGTTCAGAATCAAGAGGAATTTGAAAATGGCGGAAAAAGAGAGTGACAAGCTGTGGATATGGTAGTGGAGCATGTAATCACAATGCCTTATGCATGCGATATCTGACTAAGTGTGCCCAGTCAAGTTGACGCCCTGTATGAAAGGCCCACATGATAATTAGATCTTCCTCAGAAACCTGGGCAAGGTTGGAAGACCGTGGAAGCAAAATACGCACAATTAAATAGTGAAGGATGCGGCTTTCAAAAGCCAATGACCCGGCAAGAAGACGTCCGGTCATATCCGCATTGTTGGTGCAAACCAACTGGCGGGCATCATGGGCAGAGAAATCAAATTTCCAGTCGTCATTCAGTGTACCTTCAAATGGTACACCGTCACTAGGTAATTTGGTTAAGTCATGGAAAAGGGACTGGTCAATGACCATTTTTATCCCAAAAATTTCAGAAGTCAGAGTGTTGTCCTGAATTTCAAGATTACAATAAAAAGCTTTAACCAATTCAGGATAAATAGGCAATTGTAATGACATAAAAGGTAGAAGACCTAAGTTCTGAAAGGCTTGAATGCAATCAAAGGTTTCAGCAGAAAAGAATTCCATATCAATAAACTTAGGGTCGATAATGGAACGAGATGAGAAAAGATTGGAGTACCGTTTCTGCTGTTCGTCGGAAGAAAACACTGGGGAAGAGGACAATGATGGTGGAATTTGTGCTATGGATGCACTAGTGGCTCCGGAACGATGAGCTCTTGAAGCTGAAGCGGAGGCGGAAGAACCCTTTTGTTTCTTTGACGATTCTTTCATTTGAAGGAGTTTTTGCAGATTTTAATCGGTGAAATCAAAAGAGAAATGAAAAAGAAGAAGATCGCAATTTACGGGAGTTGATTTGATGGAGAAATGAGTGAGATACGAAGATTTGGAGGTTTGGGAATGGAGGAACGTCGTGAGAGAAAAAGGGCTGCGCAGGGATTTCTGGAAAATGTGATATTTATAGAGTAGGACGCGTGGTAATCGATTACAAGTAATGGTAATCGATTACAGGAGGAGGCAGCCTACTGGTAATCGATTACATGAATACTGTAATCGATTACAGGCTATCTGTTCTAGTGTAATCGATTACAGTATTCATGTAATCGATTACCAGAACAAAGAATAGCCTTTTTCTAAAAGAAAAACTTATTTCTAAGTCTAAAAACTTATACTATCTTAATAATTAATTATACTAACAAAAAGTAAATTAAATTAAACAACACAAGCGTTATACTCAATCAAAACACAATCAATCATTCATAAAAAAAAACAAGAATTCAAACAAGATCAAACAAACAAAATAATCTATACACAATAAATAAGAGTAAATCAACCAATCAATCAATCAATCATCCAATCAATTCCTATTTTTCTAAATCTCTTACGTCTAAGAGACCTAACTCTCTTCTAATAGAGAAGAACACTTCCTTGGGGAGAGGTTTTGTGAAAATATCAGCAAGTTGATTCTTAGTATCAACAAACTCTAATACACAATCTCCCTTTAGGACATGATCTCCAAAGAAAGTGGTGTCTAATCTCTATATGTTTAGTTCTAGAGTGTTGAACTGGGTTTTTGGATAGATTTATGGCACTAGTATTATCACACTTAATAGGTATACGATCAATAATGATGCCATAGTCAGATAATTGTTGCTTCATCCATAAAATCTGTGCACAACAACTACCGGCAGAGATATACTCCGCTTCAGCGGTAGATAAAGCAACACTGTTTTGTTTCTTACTATGCCATGAGACAAGAGCTGATCCAATGAATTGACAAGTTCCACTTGTACTTTTTCTATCAGTTTTAGATCCGACAAAATCAGAATCAGAATATCCTATTAAGTTACATGTTGAAT
This sequence comes from Glycine max, assembly GCF_000004515.6. Taxonomy (NCBI): domain Eukaryota; kingdom Viridiplantae; phylum Streptophyta; class Magnoliopsida; order Fabales; family Fabaceae; genus Glycine; species Glycine max. The sequence continues at coordinate 32,924,611 of NC_038248.2, read as the reverse complement.
TCTTAGGATACCATAATCCTAAATTGATTGTTCCTAATAGATATCTCATGATTCTCTTTACTGCACTTAAATGTGATTGTTTGGGGTTGGATTGAAACCTAGCGCACATACATACACTAAACATAATATCAGGTCTACTAGCAGATAAATAAAGAAGAGATCTGATCATACATCGATATTGTTTTATGTCTATAGACTGACCAGATTCATCTTTATCTAAGTAACAATTAGTGCTCATCGGTGTAGACATGTGTTTTGCACTATCCATCCCAAATCTTTTGATCAATTCCTTGCAGTACTTGGATTGATTGATGAATATACCTTCTTGAGTTTGCTTGATTTGTAATCCCAGAAAGTACTTTAGTTCTCCCATCATTGACATTTCAAATTCACTTTGCATATCAAGGGAAAACTCCTTGCCCAATGAGTCGTTAGTGGATCCAAAAATTATATCATCAACATATATTTGAACCAATAAAATATCATTATGCTTTCTCTTTATGAACAATGTGGTATCCACTTTACCTCTGGAGAAATCTTTTTCTAGAAGAAAATTGCTTAAGCGTTCATACCATGCCCTAGGGGCTTGTTTCAAACCATAAAGAGCCTTTTGTAATTTATAAACATGGTTTGGTTTATCAGGAATTTCAAAACCAGGGGGTTGTTCAACATATACCTCTTCTTGAATTAAGCCATTTAGAAAGGCGCTCTTAACATCCATTTGATAAAGTTTAAAATCCATTATGGATGCATACGCCAATAGCATTCTAATGGCTTCTAATCTTGCAACAGGAGCATATGTTTCTTCATAGTCTATTCCTTCTTCTTGATTATATCCTTTTGCTACTAACCTGGCTTTATTTCTAATAATTATACCATGTTCATCTAATTTATTTCTAAAAACCCATTTTGTTCCTATGATAGGATAATTTTCAGGTTTTTCTACTAATTTCCACACATTATTTCTTTCAAATTGGTTTAGTTCTTCTTGCATGGCAATGATCCAGTTATCATCTACTATGGCTTCTTTTATATTTTTAGGTTCAATCATAGATACAAAAGCCATATTATTGCATAAATCTTTAAGAGAATGTCTAGTTGTTACCCCTTTTGAGATATCACCAATAATGTTGTCGAGGGGATGATCTCTTGAAGTTTTCCATTCTCTTGGGAGTGCATCATTGGATTTTACTTCTTCTGGAGGATCTTCATTGTTTCCTTTGTCATTTCCTTTGGAATCTTGTTCATGAATGTTCATATGTTCTAAAGAATCTGCAATGTCATCTAGCATATTCTTTCTTGACAATATAGCATTAGATTCATCAAAGGTAACATGAATGGATTCCTCTATATTCATAGTTCTTTTATTATATATCCTATATGCTTTGCTTTGTAATGAATATCCAAGAAAAATACCTTCATCAGATTTTGCATCAAATTTTCCTAGATTATCTTTACCATTATTAAGCACAAAGCACTTGCAACCAAAAACATGTAGATGAGAAATATTAGGTTTTCTACCATTATACAACTCATATGGGGTTTTCTTTAAAATGGGTCTTATCAAGGCCCTATTCATGATGTAACATGCAGTATTGACAGCTTCAGCCCAAAAATATTTTGGAAGAGAAGTATCATTTAATAAAGTTCTTGCAATTTCTTCCAATGACCTATTTTTCCTTTCAACAACTCCATTTTGTTGAGGGGTTCTAGGTGCAGAAAAATTGTGTTCAATACCATGTTCATCACAAAATAATTCAAAATCTTTATTTTCAAATTCACCCCCATGATCACTTCTAATGGATGCAATCTTAAGATTTTTCTTGTTTTGTATGACTTTAGCTAGTTTTCTAAATGGTTGGAATGAATCACTTTTATGTGTAATAAATAATGTCCAAGTATATCTAGAGAAATCATCAACTATAACTAAAGCATAGTAATTTCCTCCAAAACTCATGATTCTAGATGGACCAAATAAATCCATATGCAATAATTGTAAGGGTTGAGTGGTTGAAACAACATTTTTAGGTTTGAATGAGACTCTTGTTTGTTTGCGCTTTTGACATGCATCACATAGTTTATCTTTTTCAAATTTCAATTTAGGCAAACCAACTACTAAATCTTTTGAAATTAATTTATTTAAGTGATCCATGTTTATGTGAGCAATTCTTTTATGCCATAACCATGGATCTTCATCTTTACTAAGAAAGCAATGATTGTTTTCATGTTTTATGCTTAAGTCTATCATGTAAACATTATTGACTCTATGTCCTATATGCTTTATATTAATGTCATGCTTATGTTCTATAAGACATTTCTGAGAATCAAATGATACTAGATAGCCTTTGTCGCATAGTTGACTAACGCTAAGCAGGCTATGCTTAAGTCCTTCAACAAGTAGAACATTTTCAATGGAGTTTGAAGAATTTGTACCTATTTTACCCACTCCAAGGATTCTACCTTTGTTGTTGTCACCATATGTTACATGCCCGCTTTTCTTTGGAGAGATATGTGTAAAATTTGATGCATCTCCAGTCATATGTTTTGAGCATCCACTATCTATGTACCACTTCTTTCTCAAAGATACCTGCATAATTAAGTTTTTGACTTAGGTACCCAAATTTTATTGGGTCCTTGCATGTTAGTATAAACTGTGGATCCTTTTGGGACCCATATCATTTTAATGTTACTGTAATTTTTCTTGAAGTAGCAAGTTGATATGCCATGTCCTCTTCTTCCACAGTAAAAACAAGTGATAGAATTAGAATTACATTTTTGTGTGGAAGTGGAAAAGTTTTTATGAAACTTTTGTTGTTTATCAGATTTATACCCTAGTCCATTTTTATTAGATACATATCTTTGTTTACTTAATATAACATCTAAATTATTTTTACTATATGAAAATTTTGAAAGTGAATTCTTCAAGTCTTTAATTTCTTTTACATATTTATCACAACAACTACAAGAATCTGATATTTTCTTGTCAGAAATAGTGGAGATATTAACTTTTTCATTTGTTTTAGAAATTGAGACTTCATTTCTAAGAAGATCTAATTCTTTGTTTAATTTCGAAATCTCATTTTCTAAATTTGAAATTGTTTTCTTTGAAGATGAAACTAATTTTGCAAGTTTAATTGACTCTTTATGCAGATCAGCAAATGCATCTTGCAATTCATCAAAAGAAATAGATAAGTTATTCGAAGATGTTACCTCTTCATCACTTTCGTAACTTTTAGCCATAAGGCAGAGATTTATCTCTTCATTTTCAGAATCTTCAGAGGATTCCATATCATTTTCATCTCATGTAATGTATGCTTTCTTCAATTTCTTTTCACTATGATTTTTCTTTTCAGATTTTTCCATCTTTTTCTTGAAGATGGGACAATCAACCCTCAGATGTCCAGGTTGATTGCATTCAAAGCATTTTAGAGTAGAGGATGAATTTTCTGTCCTTCTTTTTTATTTAAAATTTGGTCGCCTCTGATTTCCTCTTACTTTAAGAAACTTGTTGAATCTTCTTACAAAAAGACTTAGATCATCATCATCATTTGGATCATTATCCTGATCACTTTCTTCTTGAATTGAGGATGATGCTTTAAGAGCAATTCCTTTCTTTTTCTTGTCATTTTCTTCATTTTGGTGCAATCTCAATAGTTCCATCTCATGTTCCTGCAACTTTCCAAATAAAGTGGCAAGAGACATATTAGACAAATCTCTTGATTCAGAAATGGTCGTTACTTTGGGTTGCCATTCTCTACTTAAACATCTTAACACCTTGTTTATAAGATCCTCATTTTGAAATTCTTTGCCTAAGGCTGCTAGATGATTTACTATATGTGTAAATCTCTTTTGCATACTTTGAATATTTTCATTTGCATTCATTCTAAATAATTCATACTCATGAGTTAGTGCATTTATCCTAGATCTTTTAACATCTGTAGTTCCTTCATGTGTTAATCGAAGAGTGTCCCACATTTCCTTAGCACTCTTACAATTTGAAACCCTGAAATATTCATCCATTCCTAGGGCAAATGTTATTATGTTTTTGGCTTTTAAGTTGTATTGTACTCGTTTTCTATCCTCTTCAGACCATCTATCTCTAGGTTTTTCTATGGTTATGCTTTCACTTGATGAATTACCATCTATTGAAACTCTTTCTACTGTGGTGGGTATATAAGGCCCTATTTCTATGGCTTCCCAGATATTTAGATCTATTGCCTCGATAAAAATTTGCATTCGGGTTTTCCAGTAGTGGTAACCCTCTCCATTAAAGATTGGAGGTCTATTGATAGAATTCCCTTCTGGAAATAAGGAATTTGCTGAGGCCATCTTTTTCTTGAAGCTTCTAAACTTTATACAAGAATGAAGCTCTGATACCACTTGTTAGACAAGCAGCCTCAGATATCTTAAGAAGGGGAGGGTTGAATTAAGATATTCCAAACTACTTGCCCTAATTAAAAATCTATTTCACTTTTTATTCAAGTTATGAATTCCCTTAATGACAAACTTCTTAAATATTAATTCAAATAACACAATTTGAATATGAATATAAAGCAATAATAAATAAAGGAGATTAAGGGAAGAGAAAATGCAAACTCAGTTTTATACTGGTTCGGCCACACCCTTGTGCCTACGTCCAGTCCCCAAGCAACCCGCTTGAGAGTTCCACTATCTTGTAAATTCCTTTTACAAGTTCTAAACACACAAGGACAATCCTTCCTTTGTGTTTAGAATTCCTTTACAACAAGAGACCCACAGTCTCTTAATTCCTTAGAGAATGAGTAGAAGAAGAAGAATGAATCTCTCTAGAAAGAGATAGATTTTTACAGATTAAGCGCTCAAATAATTCCTTAATGAATTGCAATTGAATTAGCCAAGGAATTCTTAAGAGGATAAAATGAATTTTCTCTCTGAGAGGATAAACACTTTTTGTTCTGAAAAACTCTGTCTAAATCGTGTCTCAAGTCACACATATATAGGCCTTATGAAAGCCATTCAATAACCACATGAAAGGATGTGACTGATGAGAATGTTTTCTAAAAAACTCCTCTGGTAATCGATTACAATAAGTGTGTAATCGATTACACTCTTTAAAATTTGAATTAAAACGTTCAGAAACTGCTGGTAATCGATTACCATATATGTGTAATCGATTACACAGTGCAAATTTTGAATTCAAATTTTAATAGCTGTTGTAAATCAGTTTTGGCCACTGGTAATCGATTACATCCTCTGGTAATCGATTACCAGAGAGTAAATTTGTTGAAAAACACTTTTTAGCTTAAAATTCTTGGCCAATACCTTTTGCTAATCCAATTGGAATTCCCTTCCATTTTAATATCCTTTCTAAGACTCTATAGACTGTCTTGATCATCCATCTTGATTAACTCTAATTGCTTTGTCTTGAGTAAATCTTTGAGAAGCATATGATTCATGTAATCCTTTGGCATCATCAAAACTTTCAGCTTGATCCTTTGTCTACATGCATCGCAATGCACAGCTTTCATCCTGGTCGGCGTTCCTTCACGTGTTACACTCTAGGTTTGCTTCATCAACATACGAGGACCCAACCAGATTGCTATGCAAGCTCCAACAGCGTTCCTCAGTTAGTGAATACCTCTCAGAGTTCGAATCACTTGCGAATCGGGTGGTTGGTCTACCAGCAACATTCGTTCTGAGTTGCTTTATTTCAGGGTTGAATCCCTCCATTCGTAGAGAAGTGCAAGTTCGTCAACCAGTGTCGCTGGCTCAAGCGGTAGCGTACGCGCGTCTACAGGAGGAGAAACTCCTGGACTCGCGGCGGCAACAGACGCCTCGATCTATCGTGACCACCCCAAGTTCGAGAGCAACCACTGGTACCACGAATTCCTCGTACACAAATAGTTTATCACGAAGCTCGAACCCTTCGATTCCATTCAAAAGATTGACGCCTGAAGAACTCGCGGTACGCCGGGAAAAAGGATTATGCTTCAATTGCAAGGAGAAGTACTCGCGGGGCCATAAATGTGCACCTTCACTTTTCTTACTAGTAGCAGAAGATGATCAATTAACGCCTGAAGTTGTTTCCCGGTCATCCTCACCAACAGATGAGTTACTCAGGGAACCACCGCCAGCTTAGCTGAGTTTACATGCCCTATCAGGGCATTCCGCACCCGAGACCTTGCACTTGAAAGGGACCATCAATGGATTTCAGGTTAGTATACTCATAGATGGAGGAAGTACTCATAATTTCCTCCATCACAAAGTGGTAGCAACAATGGGCCTCACCACTAAAGAGGTAGCGCCACTGAAGGTAACAGTGGGAAACGGAGAAGAAATTAGGTGCCAGCAAAGGTGCCCGAATGTGGACATACAGGTACAAGAGCATACGTTCACGGTAAACTTTCATGTCTTACCTTTATGTGGTGCAGATGTCGTCCTAGGTGTTGAATGGCTCAAAACGCAGGGACCAGTGTTAACGGACTACACAACCTTATCCATGAAGTTCATCACTCAAGGGAAACTTGTGGAATTGCAAGGGGAACGCGAGCTAGTAGGTGAACCCGTATCCCCTTCCCAGCTACGTCGTCTCTTACATACAAATCCCTCCAGTACGTTTTTTCACATTCGAGTAGAAGCCAATACACAAACAGCTACCATACCAACCAACTCACCTGAGATTTCAGCATTACTCACGAAATACTCATGCCTTTTCCAACCTCTAACAAACCTTCCACCATCAAGAACCACATATCACACCATAAACCTGCTACCCAATGCAACACCAGTGAACGTCAAGCCATACAGGTATCCGTATTACCAAAAACAGGAAATAGAAGATCAAGTCGCAGCCATGCTTGCCAAGGGCTTCATTCAGCCAAGTTCTAGTCCATTCTCTTCCCCAGTTTTGTTGGTAAGGAAGAAGGATGGGACATGGCGCTTTTGTGTCAACTATCGGGCTCTCAACGCCATCACGATACGCGATCGTTTTCCCATCCCTACAGTGGATGAATTGCTCGATGAGCTTGGAGGCGCTTGTTGGTTTTCAAAACTGGATTTGATGCAGGGATATCATCAAATCCTGATGAACAAAGAGGACGTGGGGAAGACGGCATTTCGAACTCATCAGGGACACTATGAGTTTCGAGTGATGCCTTTTGGATTGTGCAATGCACCATCCTCATTCCAAGCCACAATGAATCAGTTGTTCCAACCTTACTTGCACAAACACATAATTGTCTTCTTCGACGACATATTAGTGTACAGCAAGACCATGGGTGATCATCTTCTCCACCTGGAAAATGCCTTTCATACCCTAGTGGCAGGTCAGTTCTCGCTTAAACTCTCTAAATGTACGTTTGCTCAGCAACAATTGGAGTATTTGGGGCATATTGTGACGGCGGTTGGAGTTAAACCGGTGCCGGAGAAAGTGCAGGCTATTTAAGCATGGCACGTGCCACGCTCTCCTCGGGCCTTACGTGGGTTCTTGGGTCTCGCTGGGTTTTACCGTAGATTTATCAAAGGGTACGCAGTTCTGGCATCACCATTAACTAAGCTTTTGAGTCAAGGCCAGTTTCAGTGGTCGCCGGAAGCCACGGAAGCATTTCAAAAGCTGAAAGATGCCATCACCAGAGCTCCAGTGTTAGCACTACCAGACTTCAAGGTACCTTTCGTTGTGGAGACTGACGCATCAAACACGGGTATGGGCACGGTTCTATCGCAGGGGGGTCACCCCATTGCTTTTTTCAGTAAGCAATTTTGTCCAAGGATGGCCAGCGCATCCACGTACATCCGAGAGTTGGCAGCCATAACCGCCACCGTCAAGAAGTGGCGGCAGTATCTACTGGGCCACAGATTCACCATCCTAACAGATCATAGAAGCTTGAGAGAACTAATGAGTCAAGCGATTCAGACTCCTGAACAGCACCGTTATCTCGTGAGGTTGCTAGGATTCGATTACACGATACAATATCGTTCCGGCCAAACTAACACAGTCGCAGATGCCTTATCGCGAGTCAACGAGGATAACCAGGCGTCCCTCTACATGCTGACCATGCCACGACTAGTGTTCATAGAAGATTTACGTAAAGAACTCGCACGTACACCTGCTTTCAAAGAATTATATGAACAGATTCAAGCAAACCCTACGAAGTATCCAGATCATTCAGTAACTTCAGGCTTAATCCTGCACAAGGGGCGTATTTGGCTTCCTTCAACATCATCATTCATTAAACTACTCCTCGAAGAATTCCACCAAACACCAGTAGGCGGTCACATGGGGGTGCAAAAGACGTTGCAACATCTTCAAGAGAACTTTAAGTGGGATTCAATGAGAACAGACGTGCACAACTTCATTGCAAACTGTATCACGTGCCAACAAACAAAATATGATAATCGTAAGCCCGGAGGGTTGTTGTGCCCCATCCCAATACCAGCGCTGCCATGGGAAGACTTATCAATGGATTTTATTGTAGGGTTGCCCGCGTACAAGGGAAACACATGTATCCTTGTCATTGTCGATCGTTTTTCGAAATGGCTACATCTGGGTATGCTTCCCCCTCACCATACTGCATACACTGTTGCATTGTTGTTCATGGAGATTGCTAGAAAGCTTCATGGGATGCCTCGCAGCATAATTTCAGACCGTGATCCCCTCTTTGTAAGCAAATTCTGGAAGGAACTCTTTACCATGAGTGGAACACGCCTTCGCTTAAGCTCTGCGCACCCGCAGACGGATGGGCAAACAAAAGTTGCCAACCAAATCATCAAACAATACCTGAGAGCCTATGTACATCAGAAACCGGCGACGTGGGGTCATTATTTGATGTGGGCAGAGTGGTCCTATAACACATCATGCCATTCAACGACATGGATGACCCCATTCGAAATAACGTATGGCCGGAAACCACCAAGTTTTCCCCAATACATCACAGGCACCTCACGAATAGATGTCGTTGATGAGCTACTCACTCAACGGGAAGAAGTCTTTGCATCCCTACGGAAAAAGTTGAGCAAAGCTCAAGAACGCATGAAGGAAACAACAGACAAAGGTTGTAGAGATCAGGAGTTCAATGTGGGTGACTGGGTCTTGGTTAAGCTAAGACCCCATAGACAAACGTCGGTGGCAGGAGCGCCATATTTGAAGCTAGCTAAACGATACTATGGTCCATTTCGGATCCTAGACCGATTGGGCAAAGTCGCGTACAAACTACAGTTGCCTGATCATTCGAAGATACATCCGGTGTTTCACGTTTCCTTGCTTAAAGCCTACATCGCAGCAGCAGATGCCAATCGTAGCGCAGAACTACCACCAGAAGATGTTAACAATAAACCCATCGTGAAGCCCTTGACCATCATCGCTTCCAAGGTTGTTCCTTCCGAGACCGGGCCACGACGCATGGTGTTGGTACAGTGGGTGGGGCTCCCACCAGAGGACGCTTCATGGGAAGACTGGTCTGAGTTTCAAACACTTCATGACCTCAAGGACAAGGTCTGGTTTGAAGGGCAGGGGAGTGATACGCAGCAGACGCAAGGGGTGCCATTAGCAGAACAAGGGGAAGACAACAATGGAGGGGTGTCTTTAGCAAGGCCCAAACGGAGAATAGCGCCTCCCTCTTACTTAGAGGACTACGTGCGTGAGTAAGGAAGCCATGCAATTCATATCGAGTTAGTTAGGCTAGATAGGTTCGAAGGATTTCGAACCCAGTTGCCGGTAGCATGGCCGTTAGACCGTTAGGAGTTTGTTAGGTGGCTAAGGTCCATATAAAAGCTTGTAATTCGTGATAATGGAATAATAAGAATACAGATAACCGTTTCTCTCTCTTTCTCTCTCTCTCTCTCTCTACGGGAGGACCCTTGGGCCTCGAATACCAAGCATAGCAATTACTGTATTACTTTCGTATTAAACCAAAAAAATTTAAACATTTCTACTTTTTTCGTGTAAATATTTTCAAGATGTTTGGAAAGTGATGGGGAAGAGGGAGAAGTCGGTGGCTTTGAAGTTGTGGTTTAGGACGAAGGTTGTCAGGCTCACTCACGAGGACGAGATGCCTTAGACTTGGGTTTGAAAGAACCACATATTTGGACCACTGGATTTACTTACGGGGCAGCTTCCTCCACAATAAATTTTAATTTTAAGATTGTGTATAGGGTGGATAATATAAATATTTGAATATCCATAAATTACAAACATTTCATTAATAACTCTAATTTTTCTCTATCTCTTTATTTTGATTACATTACATCATTGATCAAAATCACTTATCATTTTTCTCTTTTTTATCTCTCACAAGGTGTAAATAGGTAAGAAATGCCCCCATAATCATTTTGCTTGTGTATATTACTAGTATCAATTGTTGCAAATTAAATATTTGTTAATATTACTTTCAAAAGGTTTTGTTAATTTTTTTATAGCCGGGAAATGAAAATTGCCTATTGTGACCTTGATTTTCTAAAAAGTCTAGCAAACTATAAAGATAAATATCACAAAAGAGGGATTGAATTGTAATTTTTAGAAAATTTTAAAATCTTTTCCTATAAAAACAACATTATTGTTTGAAGATGAATATATAAGAAAACATATATCAAATTTTTGCAAAATAATAATTCAGACAATGGTTCTAGGTCTTGTAAAAACAAAAATCAAATTCAAATCCTAAGTTTAAAGCACAAAAGAGAAAATAGACAAGATAAGACACATGAAATTATACCGGATCATGTCAATCATCAAAACTAAGTCCAATTATTGACAAACCATCAATTCCACTAACTTCAACAAGTTACAAATATTTATGATTGTCACTTCTGACTCCTTAACTTAAGTTTTACACTAAGCTTGTTATAGCTAGTATTCTTTGTCCTATGTATACGTATCAAACCACTCCTGGCTCTAACACAAATTAGAAGATTTATTTGTTTGATCGCATAATGACTAACATTCATCACTTAATTTTGCATTAGAGCATATTTATGCAGTAAAATGCTTCTATTGATGGTAATTGAAGAATTTCAGAGTTTGACTTTATTTATTCTTCATAGGATTCGATAGATTCTAGAAAAATGTCTATGCAAAATAGATCTCAGACACAAAATATTAAATAAAATCTTAAATGTCATTTTTAATGTTATATTAGAATATGATTTGATTTTGCTATCGTCTAAAACATTATACACAGATTTCACCAATATATGTTATGATACACATAAGACGTAACTTTTAACATTTATATTTGTTTATATCTAATCAAAATAATTAGAGATCTTAATTTATCTTAAGATACAAATGTCGTTTGACTTAACACAAACTGCTTAAACTTCTTATTCTCAAATTTTGCACATCCCATTTTGAACACCTATCAATTTGTTGAGCAAGCATATCTAGTTAATTAGCCTTCTATTTTTTGAAGTAATGATATTTGAACACATTTTTTTATCTTTCTCTTTCTATCGATCATATTATTTAGATGTTTGACGGGGGACTCGAGAGTTGAAGGGTAGAAAATATATCCTACAAATTATTAGATGTTTGGCGGGGGGTGGCAGCGGCGAATAATACCGGATTATAATCCGTTTCGAAATTTACCTTTGGGAATTTGAGTTTTCTAGGTATTAACCCTTACATAATTGGAAATTTATGAGGGTATTTGGTTTTGAAAGACGTTTTCTATTTTTATTTCTTATTTATATATTTTCAAGATTTAGAAAATATGTTTTATTTGATCTCTTATTTTTTTATTGTAAGAAACAAAATATTAAGAATATGTTTATTTTTACTTCTTATTTTCATGTTTTCATAAAATATTTATGAAATATAATTGAAAATAATAAGAATATAGTTATATATTTTTATTAACGAATATTTATAAATAAAATTAGCTTAGTAATATTAATCTCATTATATACATTGTTTATTTGTAAATACAAATATAAAATATTTATATATGCTGATTATTACCATGATAAAAAAATAATAAATATAAAATATTTTTTTTTACTTGAATAAATATAAAATAATTATAAACTCAGCAGTTAGTCTTAACTTGACTAATATGAATTAGTTTTCGCCAATCAACTAACATATAAAAATAGGATTTATATAATCCATGAAAATAACACTAACACAACAGCAGGTGTGTGGCACCCCCGCACCGGCCCTTCCTTCCATATACAAATCCAAGCATGTCAGTGGCACCGAGATATTTGGAGAGATGTCGATGTTGAGAGAAAGAATTAAATCAACTTGTGAAACACCAAAATCAAGGGCAGGAGCTATGCGAAATGCGAAATTTCATTACAATAGTAAAAAGTAAATTAGGAAAAATTGTTAGGTGTTTTGTTTGTGGGGTACTGTTTTGGGTTCGATTGAAATGTAGACAAAGTCTTTAATGGTGGTGGCCTCCTCCATAAGCTGAATAGTGGTATAAAAGTCGATAATGGTGAGGTTCGATTGTGGTAGTTGGAAGGGTTCGTTTAAGGGGCAAATTTCCCCATCTGGGGTTCTTTTAAAAAGTATTTCCCCAGATGGGGTGCTTTTGTTTTTATTTCTGGCAGTGGGCACTTTTTTACGTGAAAAGCGTGCCATGCAGGACCTAAACCGTCATTGCCAATGGCGAGTTTGGTGTCAGTGAGCAACTCGCTTATGGCACTGGCGATACGTGCATGCAGACCCTAAATCGCCATTAGAACTGGCGATATGTAGAAGCCATAGGGAACCGCCAGTCAAACTGGCGAGTTCCATGGTCTGACGCTGCAGCTACGTCGCAGGCGCTTTTTCAGTGCAGGCTAGGTTGCAGGAGCTTTAAAGGGGAGTTGCAACTGCCATTGGCGAGTTGCCTAGAAGTTGCAACTCCCATTGGCGATTTAGGGCACAAAAAATAGCCATCAGGAGTGGCGATTTTATGCTTATAAATACGAATGCTCTTCTTTCAGTTGTGTGCTCACAATCACAGAAGTAGCTTAGACGAAGAAAGGCTTTGAGTTTTCTGAATGCACAAGGAGTTTTGAGTTTTCTGAATGCACAATTAGGGTATAGTTTTAGAGTTTTCTGAGTTTTTTCTAAGTGCTTAAATTTTTGAACTTTTTTCAGTGCAGGCTTTGAGTTTTGAGTTTTAGAAGGTATAGTTTTTAGTAATTCTTTAATTAAATTAGTTTTATATTTTTATTTCGTGATGTCCCGTAAAATAATTTGTATTATTATTTTTTTAAAGTAATTTTTTGTAGCAGTTTCAATGTATAGTTTTTATGAAATTTTTATTTAAATTAGTTTTATATTTTATATGATTGTTTGTGTGTAAAAAATAGAAGAAATTTGTCATCATATTTTTAATTGGTTTGAAATTTGGTTCTTGAGGGTTAAATTTGTGAATGAGGTTCGTAAATTTCTGTCAAATAAATTATATTATAAAATATTTTTGAAGTAATTTTTGAGACTAGTTTGAATTTATAGTTGTTAATAATTTTTTAATTAAATTAGTTTTATATTTTATATCCTTGTTTGTGTGTATAAAATAAAAGAAATATGTCATGATATTTATTTAAAGAAAATTTTTGAGTCCTGAAAAAATTTGGTAAATATGAAATTTTTAGTATATTTTTAATTAGATTAGGTTGGTGTTGATAGTTTGTTAAAAATAACATGTTCTTATATATATTAAAAAAATTGTAATTGATAATACGTTCCTTTTTTGGAAGTTAAAATAATACGTTCCTTTTTCGAAATTAATAATTTGTGTTATAATTTTATGTAAGTAATTATTTATAACAGTTTGAATGTATAGTTTTTATTAATTTTAGAATTAAATTAGATTTATAGTTTATTTTGTAGTTTCCCGTAAAATAATTTATATGATAATTTTTTTAAGTAATCTTTAATTAGAAGTAGATTTTTGCTTTAAAGTAATTTTTTTAAGTAATTTTATTTATTTATTAGTTTGCAGTAAAATAATTTGTATCATAATTTTCTTGTAGTTATTTTTAATTAAAACTAGATTTCAGCTTTAAGAAATTTTTTTTAAGTAATTTTTTTTATTTCTTAGTTTCCAGTAAAATAATTTGTATTTGTATTATAATTTTTTAAAGTAATTTTTAATTAAAACTAGATTTCAACTTTCAAGTTATTTTTTGTAAGTAATTTTTTTTATTTCTTAGTTTCCAGTGAAATAATTTGTATTTGTATTATAATTTTTTTAAAGTAATTTTTAATTAAAAATAGATTTCAGCTTTCAAGTTATTTTTTGTAAGTAATTTTTTTTATTTCTTAGTTTCCAGTAAAATAATTTGTATGATAATTTTTTTAAAGTAATTTTTAATTAAAAGTGAATTTAAGCTTTCAAGTAATTTTTTTTTATTTCTTAGTTTCCAGTAAAATAATTTGTATGATAATTTGTTTGAAGTAAATTTTTAAATAAAAGTAGATTTCAGCTTTAAAGTAAATTTTTTGAAGATTTTTTTTTATTTCTTAGTTTGCAGTAAAATAATTTGTATCATAATTTTTTTAAGTAAATTTTAATTAAAACTACATTTGAGCTTTCAAGTAATTTTTTTTATTTGTTAGTTTGCAGTAAAATAATTTGTATTATAAATTTTTTAAGTAATTTTTAATTAAAACTAGATTTCAACTTTGAAGTAAATTTTTTTAAGTAATTTTTTTTATTTCTTAGTTTGGAGTAAAATAATTTGTATTATCATTTTTTTATTTCTTACATTTTACTATTTTGAATTTGTTATGAATAATTAATTAAAATATTATTTTTGTAGGTACATGATGAATTCGGTTATAATAATGTTGTATTTCAATGGAAGGGTATATGAAGATAATGATGGTGTAATATTTGAAGGCAGGAAAAAAGCGATTCAGATTAAACGTAGAATTAGTTTCAATGCTTTGAAGAAAAAAATTGGAGACAAGGTAAAGTTAGAAAATAATGAAATTATTTCTGCTATCAGTTGTAGATTTTTAGTGTCAGGAAAATATATTGCCTTGCAAATTTGCGATGACGAAGACGTTGAAACGATGCTGGAAAGTTTTAAACAACAACAAGAAATGTCAGTGCTAGAATTGTACATAGAAAAGGATGTGGCTGGTGGTTCAATGTTTCATTCTGCAAATTCCCTTACATCATGTGGAAATTATGTATCTAATGATGACACACAACCGCCAACAAATATGAGCAATTTAAATCTTGACGAAGATGATGGTCATGATGATGATGATTATCTTGTGTCTAACTCATACGTTGAAGAGTCGTTAAACGAAGATGACAGTGTTGACGGTATATCAGATACAGACAATGAAGTCCCCGAGATGATTCCACCAGTAAGAATTGTTCACCCAGCAGAAGGTATGATTTCCTCTTAAAAAATATTTCACTCAATACATTTATTATTTCACGACAATTGTATTTAATGCCAAATAAGTATGATTTGAATTTTTTTTGGACTATAAGGTGTACAAGGAATTCAGAATCCATTTTGGAATGATGCTTTGCATTATAATAATATCAACTGGAGCCATCCTGATGAGGAGGACATTTGTGGTTTGGAGATGCCATCCACTTTTAATGTTGGCCAAGAATTATATATTGGCATGGAATTTGATAGTAAAGATGCGGTCAAGAATGCGGTCAAACAATATGTTATGAGGGTGCATCAAAGTTTCAAAGTGGTTGAAAGCAAATGGGACAAGTATGTGGTTTGTTGCTTGAATAGAAATGCAGATTGTCCTTGCCCTTTCTACATGAGAGCAATTCTATCTAAAAAAACTGATTCATGGAAAGTCACTCAATGGGGTGGACCACACACATGTCTCAATATGACCATGACCCAAGATCACGAGAAACTTGATTCAGATTTAATTGCCACTTGTGTAGTAGGTACGTATTTTATGTTCATATTATGTTATTGTTTAGCCTTAATTGTCATTTAAATTTTGTTATCCTATTGACAGGCATGATCAGAGAAGATCCATCGATAAAAATTTCATTGATTCAAGAGAGGATTAACAGTCAATTTGCGTACAAGGTGTCGTACAAAAAAGCTTGGTTGGCGAAACAGAAAGCCATTGCTATTGAATATGGCGATTGGGATGAGTCATATGCGAAACTTTCGTCGTGGCTAACACACATGCAAAATCATTCTCCTGGATCGTATTTTCAAATACTACATGACGATTTTATCATTGGAAATACGGTTAGTCGCGAACACCGCCAATTTCATAGAGTTTTCTGGACTTTTGGCCAATGTAAAGAGGCTTTCAAGTACTGTAAGCCAATCATACAAGTTGATGGCACACATTTGTACGGCAAATACCGTGGGACCCTCTTAATGGCCACATCACAAGATGGAAATGGTGGCGTCCTTCCTCTAGCATTCGCGGTGGTTGAAGGTGAGACGTTGACAGCGTGGTCATGGTTTTTGGCACACTTGCGTGAACACGTCACTGATCAAAATGGTATTTGTCTCATATCTGATCGACACTCGAGTATAAAGTCCGCTGTCGCTAACGAAGCACTTGGTTGGCAACCTCCCCATGGTTATCATGTCTACTGTGTGCGACACATAGCAAGCAACTTCAATCGAAAATTCAATAATGCCAAACAAAAAGAAATGTTGAAGAAATTGGGTAAGATTTCATATTTGATGGTCACGTTTATTTTACTTTCATTTATACTTAAAATTGTTATTCATAACTAATTTTATGCAGCCTACACTCTATGCAAGCACATTTTTTTATCAAAATTTAGAAAAATTTCGTGAACTGAGTCCAGCCATAGCAACATGGATTGATCGCATCTTAAAGGAAAAATGGACGATGGCTTACGATAGAGAAGGACGTCGATATGGCCACATGACAACGAACCTCTCAGAATGTATCAATAAGGTTTTAAAGGATTGTCGCAACATTCCCATAACAGCATTGGTGAAATCAACATACAGTAGGTGTCGAAAGTACTTTGTTGAGCGTGGCCGCCAAGCCCAAACACAGTTAAATGAAGGCCAAGTATATTGTTCAAAGCTTGTTAAAGAACTGAGGAAAAATCAAGAACAAGCTTGTACGCACATCGTTCGCGTGTATGATATCCACTCCACAAGGTTTGAAGTAGAGGAGAGCTTCAACCCTATAACGCAACGTGGCGGACAAAAGTGGGCAGTAAACTTGAATGATCGTCATTGTCAATGCGGAAGGTATTTTGCGCTTCACTATCCATGTTCACACATTATTGCAGCTTGTGGTTACATGAGCATGAACTACTACCAATATATAGATGTTGTTTATACAAACGAACACATCTTAAAAGCTTACTCCGCACAATGGTGGCCTCTTGGGAATGAAGCGGCTATTCCTCCTTCTGATGATGCATGGACACTTATCCCTGACCCAACTACAATTCGTGCGAAAGGTCGGCCAAAATCAACAAGGATAAGAAATGAGATGGATTGGGTCGAACCATCTGAGCACCGAACAAAATGCAATAGATGTGGAGCCGAAGGGCATAACAGGCGTCGCTGTCCAATGCAATCTGAGCATGGGAGTTGTTCAAATCGTTGATTTATGTATGTTAGTCGAGTGATTTGTATTTGTTTACATTCTGTTCAATGTATTGAATTTCTGAAGTTCAATGAATTCGGTAGTTTAAAACATTTTTCCTTTTGTACATTACTTATTTTTGGGCTTCAATGAATTCGTTAAACCATAACCACCAACCCTAAAAATAAACCACTAACCCTAAACCCTAACCACTAACCCCAAACATAAAACACTAAACCTAAACCATAACCACTAACCCTAACAACTAACCCTGAGCATAAACCACTAACCCTCAAAATAAACCACTAACCCTAAACCCTATCCACTAACCCTAAACCCCATCCACTAAGCCTAAAAATAAACCACTAACCCTAAACCCCATCCACTAACCCTAAAAATAAACCACTAACCCTAAACCCCTATCCACTAACCCTAAAAATAAACCACTAACCCTAAACCCCATCCACTAACCCTAAACATAAACAACTAACCCTAAACCCTAACAACTAACCCTAAGCATAAACCACTAACCGTAAACATAAACCACTAACCCTAAACCCCTATCCACTAACCCTAAAAATAGTCCACTAACCCTAAAAATAAACCACTAACCCTAAACCCCATCCACTAACCCTAAACATAAAACACTAAACCTAAACCATAACCACTAACCCTAAACATAAACCACTAACCCTAAACCCCATCCAATAACCCTAAAAATAAACCACTAACCCTAACTCATAACCCTAACTCATAAACTCTAACCCTAACCCTAACTAATAACACTAACCCATAACCCCTAAACCTAACTCATAAACCCTACGTCCTAAAATTAACTCATAAACTCTAACCCTAAATAATAAACCCTAACCACAACTCATAAACCTAATCGTAACTCATAAACCTAAGTAATAAACCATAAACTTAACTCATAAACCTAACCCTAACCCTAACCCATAACCCTAACTAATAACACAACCCCATAACCCTAAAACCTAACTCATAAACACTAAGTCATAAACCTAACTCATCCTACAACTAACTCATAAACCCTAACCCAAACTGATAACCCTAACCCTAAATCAAAACCTTACACATAAACCCTCAACCCTAACCCTAACCCCAACTGATAACCCTGACCCTAACTCATAAACCTAACACTAACTCATAACCCTAAGTCCTAAAACTAACTCATAAACCCTAACCCTAACTCTGTATTTGTCAACTTTAATTTTGCTGTATGACTTTATTTATTATTGTAGTTTGATGCGCGACATAAAAATAGTCATTATGGTGTCCGCGATGGTGATTCAATAACAAATGGTGATAAAAAATGCAATTCCATAACAAATTCCATAACAAGTACAATGAGATACCATAAATTAAGTCTGAAATTCAAATTACAAAGATACAAAACAAATTTCAAATAAGAGACATCAACATCAGTCATTATCGTGTCCGTGATGGCGCGAGGATGTGCAACATGTCGATCCCACCTTCGGGCTTGACGATCGGGA